>NC_091234.1:22110328-22262828 GCF_040958095.1 Procambarus clarkii | reverse complement strand
TAGAAAAATAGAAATGATTGAACTAAAGTTGCAAGAATCATATAAAATCCAGGCAAGGAAGAGAGCAAAAGGCTATAAGCAAAATAAGGAGGAATCCAAAATACTAGTTCTCCTTTGAAAAATCTAGAACAAAAACTATATCCTGCATTGGGCCCTTGTGCAAGGGTGATGGAACATTCACAAATAACAGCAAAGAAATTAGTGAAATACTGAGGTTACAGTATGATTCTGTTTTCAGTGAAACCCCTGAAAACACACTGCAGATCAATGATCCAAGTGAATTCTTTATGTGACACCACCACGGAACCATATATCAGATGTTACCCTAACCCCACTCAACTTTGAAGTAGCCATAGGCAGCATGCTCATGCACTCTGCACCAGGCCCAGATTCCTGGAATGCTATATTCATCAGGAATTGCATAAAACCAGTATCACGAGCCTTAAACATCTTTTGGAGATGGAGTCTAGATACTGGTGTTATCCCAAAAATACTTACAACAGCAGAGACTGTGCCACTTTACAAAGGCAGTAGTAAAGCCGATTAAAAAAATTAACCACTGCACTGCGCCACTCGACGAAACATGGGGGTATGAGCGGTGCACCACCTGACTCTTAAGCAATGTTAGGATATCATAAGATTCAACACACATGCATAATAGGTTGGGTACGAGATGGATGCCTGAGACCTCCAGTGAGAGGCAGCCATCTTGAACAAAATTCCCAGCATGCCCCAGGGGCCGCAAATTGGCTAAGTTCTGATTGAGCAACCATTGATGGCACACACGCCTCTGACTCCCAATCCCTTGTTGGACACGGTGTTGAAAGATTGCTCTCTGATGATGAAATTCAGACCTTATGGTTTGAACATAAGGGTAGTGATATTGATGAAGGCACAATAAAGAGCTAACACAAGTTTTGGATACAAGTAATACAGCATAGATTAGGTCAATACAGCGATTGTATGCAGTAGAGGGTGAGCGCCAGGCATGCTGCGGCCTCCCAGGCCATTGCCCTCGCCATTATCATTACCACCTGTGTTATATACAATTTGTGAAGAAAGTGATACTATAGATGAATCGTTTTCTGGGTTCAGTGATGTTGCATCTGATACAAGTAGCATAGATGAACAGTGTGTTAGTGGCTTCCATGGTGGTGGTGATATGCCAGTGATGGTAGTGTGCCAGTACAAGGAGCACGGGCCAATTCATGAGGGAGGACTGTGATAATTTTGTACCACACAAACCACAATTTGATGATACTGATGTTGGTGTTGCACTCACATTCTCATATACAGGTGAAGATATGAGTGATATTAAATATTTTTATTTTATTTTCATGAACCATTCATGCAACATCTTGTTGACGAAACCAACAGGTATGCATTGCAACCGAAACTTATTACTGATGGCTTATTACCTGCTTCATGTATGACATGATGGAAAGACACCACTTTGGCTGTTTTTTTATTATTATTATTATTATTTTTTATTTTTTTGAGATACAGTGGCACCTCGACTTACGATTGCCCCTACTTACGATAATTTCGAGTTACAATGTAAATTTCATCGAAAAATGCGACTCGACATCCGATGGTGTCGTCGACTTCCGATATTTGTTGGTACACATTCGGGTCGACCGAGCATGTGGTTCCCGGTCATGCGGTCCGACCTGCCTCAGTTTACTACAGCTGCCCGCTTAGTGACGATCGCGCCTATAAGAAATTCCACGTTTGTGGTGATTTTTTGCATTTTGAACATTAAAGTAATTATTATATATCATGCCATGAGTCCCAGGAAAGTCAGTGGTAAGGATAAACATATGAAAACCCATGTAAGGGTGACCATAGAGCAGAAACAAGAGTTCAGAATGTCTCTTCCTCAACATTTAAGAAAATGTGTGCAGCATGGGAAGAATTGCAAACCTTTGCTGAAACAACTCACTCAAATCAAGCTGCAGTAGGCCGTTGCCTTAACCTATTCAATGACACTGTGATGCATCATTACAGACAAATGTTAAAACGAAGGGAAAAACAAAAGTCTCGACAAATTTGTAGCGAGACAAACAAGCACCAGATCCTAGTGGTGTTCAGGCAAAACATAGGAGAGAGAGTACCCCAGAGAAAACATCACTGCCTGATGTGATAATGGAAGGGGACTCCCCTTCCAAAGAGTAACAACTCTCCTCCCAACTCATCACCATCTTCCAAACGCCATCAAGAGCCCTCCATAAAGGTAAGATCAACTTAGATACAGTATTGTAGTTAGAAAAAGCATTGTATTCAGTATAAAATGTATTTATATGTTAATATTTTGGAGGGTGGGGAACAGATTAATTCAATTCCCTTTATTTCTTATGGGAAAAATCGCTTCGACTTACGATATTTCGAGTTACGATCCGTCTCTGGGAACGGATTAGCATCGTAAGTCGAGGCCCCATTGTATATACAAGAGTTGTTACATTCTTGTACAGCCACTAGTACGTGTAGCGTTTCGGGCAGGTCCCTGGAATACGATTCCAGCCGCGAAGAATCGTTGTTACAACCAAGTACACATTTTACTGTTGAGTTAAACAGACGCTACAGTTAAGGATTTGCGCCCAGTAAATCCTCCCCGGCCAGGTTACAAACCCATGACAAAGCGCTCGCGGAACGCCAGGCGAGTGTCTTACCACTACACCACGGAGACTGGAGACTATTACTTTCTACCACAGACGTGGCCACACATTTACAATGCTAACTAGCATATATACATTTTATTCTGTCCTTCATGAACAGGGTGAGAGATTTGTCAAACATACAGTTCAGAGATTTATTGAACAACCACAGAAGGTGATCGTAGTGCTTTTAAAATGTTAGGCTCAGCTACATATATAAATACATAGATACACAAATTTATGAATGCATTAATGTGAATTTATAATGGTGAAATGTAATTCTGATCAGCTTCCACATATACTTTATACACATACATACATGTCTGAAGTGTATGTGTTCTTAGCTCCGAGTCTGCTTATGAAACATTCTGTGAAACACGTAATACAGGATTATTGGAACAAAGAGAGCCCTGTTCCAAGCCCAGTGTTCAACAAGTACATGTCATGAGACAGGTTTCTGATATTTCTACGGTGCCTACACTTTGAAAACATTGCAAATGTTGATCGAAATTATCGACTTTGGAAAGTGCAAAGAGGGTTCAATGATAAGACGAAAATTTTGCAATTACTTTGTACCAGGATAAAGATCTTTTCAAGACTACCTTACACTTCACAAGCTACGCTACATACCCCCTACAGGAGCTAAAGCCAAAGGTGTACGTGAGTGCATGGTTTGCAGGCACACAGAACGAAGAAACAGGAAGCGAAAATCTGTGTGTACCAGGTGCATCGGGTGCAAAGTTGCGCTGTGTACTATGGACAGCTTCTTTGATTATCAGTAACTTCTGAAGTACTGAGTGTGTAATAAAGTGCGTAACTGTAAATAGTGTGTGTGTGAACATATTGTAAATAAAATGAACATTGAACAAGTAACATTGTGACAAACTTTTTTTGTATACACATTAGTGACATGTATCACAGTTCCTTGGAACATTATGAATGTTTTACTGTGAATATAATGTAAAGGACTCAAATATACACCAGATAAAAAAAAATAATTAGAAAGCAGTGAAAATGCATTAAAAAATAAATGAAAATATATTTGTGGCAACTCGTTAGTCTTGAATCACAGGAGCGACCGGCTCTGTGAGCTTCCTGCACGGGCGATCACATTCTGGTCATATATGTCACATATTTTCTACATTGCCACAGCCAAAATAATTGGTTTTCTGTGGAGAAACCCTTCGGCTCCCCGGAGCTTTACCGGGCGGATGTGTATATATTAGACCGTGGCAACAGTCAATCGAAGGAGTTCTAGGCCTACCAGGGAGCCGGTCGGCCGAGCGGACAGCACGCTGGACTTGTGATCCTGTGGTCCCGGGTTCGATCCCGGGCGCCGGCGAGAAACAATGGGCAGAGTTTCTTTCACCCTATGCCCCTGTTACCTAGCAGTAAAATAGGTACCTGGGTGTTAGTCAGCTGTCACGGGCTGCTTCCTGGGGGTGGAGGCCTGGTCGAGGACCGGGCCGCGGGGACACTAAAAAAAAAGCCCCGAAATCATCTCAAGATAACTCAAGGTACCAGAGCCAGAACCTGGCGCCCTCAAGAGAGGCACGAGGAGCAATGGCCTAAAGAATCCCCCGTGTAATTGGAAGCAGTCTTTGTCATCTACCAGGTCAGGCACCCAGAAAGGTAGGAATTCCAAAACAAACTGCTGCTGATCAAATAAATTGCAAACCAAAAGCCAAACTAGCAACAGAACTCCCCAATGAAAACAAAGAAAACAAATATAACGTCACCACAAACGCAGCGCAACCCCCCCTTCCCAGGAGGGGAACGGGGGGGGGTTGGGAGTCCCAGACCTCCACACCGGCAACTCTCCTCAGTTCACAGGCTGTTGTGAGGGCGAACGGTTAATCAACTCTGGCACCATCCTTTGAGTAATGCTGCAATGCGGTGTTGTTGCTCAGTTTTGGTATCGTGTGAGCCAGGAGTAACACAAAAGTACAGTACTGGAGCTGCATGCACCTAGGGCCGCCTTCCCTAGGTGCCCTGTAAGTACTGCCCTTGCGGCTCCAGGGTTATCTTCCCTGATACCTCCTCGTGGTTCTGTTGCTGCTCAGTGACTGCCCACCCTTGGGGTTCAGCTGGGGTGGTTCTTGCTCCTGTTTTCCATTGGGTAGGAGGTAGTTTCATCGCTGGCAGGGGTGCGAGGTACTGTGCGGCTGTCTGATATACACATAGCGACCGGTTCTGTTCACCTGGAGACGTTGTGCTTTTGCGGGGGTTTTCTTTTATTTTTGTTTTGTTTTGCCTGGCGGGGGTCTGCCTGGTGTGGCGGTAGGACCACTTGTAGGAGTTTAGTGGCCCTCCACTAGGTCCCCGTACTTGCACACATCGCAGGGGTTCCACTTATAGTTTGTTTGCTTGGTAGCTCTGGGATAACCAGTTAGCAGTACCTCGCCTGGGCTTCCCTTAGCAGTCAGCCTAAGGGGCCCTGGAAACCCCCTTGGGGGCTCATTGGTCTGATGGAAGAGACCCCAGAGTCCCACCTCGCCTTGCGCGAGTTTGAAGGTTGCTCTGTCCTCTTGACTCAGGGTGACACTCACTGCCTTTGTCTCAGCCATGCTGCTTGTTGGGTCAATGACACCTTTGACCCAGAGTCCTGCGAGTGGTGTTCCTTGTTTGTACTCCAATTCACCCAATCCAATGAGATTAATATTCGGGTGCAAGCAGCTTTGGCGTTGCATGCAAGGTTTAGGTTGCTGCAACGCGCAAGGTTGGTTGCCTTTTCGGATGTCCCGCAGCTGACCCGCTTTGGTTATAGGGACCTGAACTTGCGGGTATTAGTCGCTTCGACTTTGGTTTCTTCTGCACCCCTTAGTCCTTTCCATGCTGTGGTTCATCCTGCTCCCCCCACCTCCCTGGACTCTGCCTTTTCTCCAGAGGCAGAGGGTTTGGAGGACAGCTCAGCCCCGGGTCCTGATGTGGAGGTTCCAGGGGCTTCGTCTAGTTACCGGCCTATGTCGGACTTGTTGGTTCTTGTGGAAGGGGGGGAGCCATGGTGGTCCTGCCCAGAAGGGTCGTGCCAGGTCTTGGGGTTCCTTTGGTTGTCGTAAGCCAGTAGTGCCAGATTCGGGGCCGGCACCTCTGAAGGCGTCAGCATCTCGGAGCAATAGGGGGGGGGGGGGTTCGCACTGATTGCTCTCGCTTGGTCCCACGATTCGTGAGCATTTTGGGTCGTTTCGAAATGACAACGTCTCTTTTCCCTCCTGGTTTTCAATTCTGAAATGGGACTGTGCGGATCTGCAATTCACACTGGACTTGTTTCGTACGAATCCCAGGGCCTTTTGCCCCTCCTTTCGGATTACCACTCTGTCTTAGGTCCGGCTGCTTTTGGGGCCGGGTGCCTGGATGGTGTCTCTGGACCTCCGGAACGCATAATGACATCCCGATTCATCCAGGGTTTAGGGACTGGCTCGGTTTTGTTTTGGGGCGACAAGCTTACCGCTTTTGTTGCCTTCCATTTGGCTTGAATCTGGCACCTCGAGTGTTCACAAGCCTTACCCGGGTCGTGGTGACCCATTTGCGTCTGTTAGGGGTTCGGGTTCTGGCTTACCTCAACGACTGGCTGGTGTGGGCTCCCAGCCAGTCCACGTGTCTGCCAGGGATTTGGTTCTTTCCCAGCTCGCCGAGTTCAGGTTCTTGGTGAACTGGAGGAAGTCCCATTTGGTTCCCCTCTCAGTTTCGGACTTGGCTGGGTCTTGTGTGGGACTCTTGGACCGCTTCCTTGTCTCTCCCTCCTACGACGCTGTTGCGGCTGTGATCCCACCTCTAGCTGTTTTTGGAGGGCACCCGAGCCACATGTCGGTTGTTCAAGCAGCAGTGCGGGAGCCTGAACTTTGCTGTGATGGTCTAGCCATCAGGTCTGATCTGGCTTCGGCTGATGTTCTGGTTTCTTCGGGGTCGTCCCTTCCGACTTTCTCGTGATCAATGGGTTTGGAACCCGGGAGCCTTGCGTCGGCTGCTTCGTTGCCGGCTTCCTCTGTGGGTTTTACGGGGGTTCTGTGCCATGGTGCCTCCCCGAGCCCTCGCTCGATGTGTTCACGGATGTTTCGTCTCTCGGCTGCTTGATACCTGCTTGATGGGGTTCTTTGGGTTCTTCTACTCCCAAGCCCAGGAGTAGGGCTGTGAGAGAGGGGGGGGGGGGTTCCCCTCCCCAACCCTAGCCCAGACTTCGGGCTGGGGTTTTGTGACAAGTGCTCACCAGGCCAGCCAGGGTCGGTGGGGTCCGTCCTACCATCGAGCTCAAAGCATAGCGCGAGAGTTTGCGGTGGTGTGGCATTCGCTTCAGGAGTCGTGTCGGTCGAGAAGCAACGATCCGGCTCCATTCGGACTGCATCCCGGTGGTTCATTGCCTGAACCGCGGGGGTTCGATGCAGTTCTTGGTTCTTTGGGGCTGGTCGCTTTGGGTGACTCATATGCTGAGTTCTCAGGGTTTGGCTCTCTTGGCGGTTCACGTTCAGGGGGGTGTCAAACGTACTGGCAGACTGCCTTTCTCAGTTCATTCCCCTTTCCACGGAATGGACGGTCAACGCTGACTCGGTTCAGTTTTCAGAACAACCTCTTATGTGGAACTCTGTCGAAAGCCTTTTTTTAGGTCCAGATAAATGCAGTCAACCCAACCATCACTTTCCTGTAAAGTCTCTATGGCTCTTATTATATAAACTAAGTACAATTGTTACACAAGATCTTCCAGACAGAAAACCACACTGTCTGTCTGTTATAATATCATTTCTCTCCAGCTGTTCCACCCATTTAGATTTCATTATTTTTTCCACTATTTTGACTATTACAATTGTCAATGATGCAGGTCTATAATTAAGGGGGGGTCTTCCCTGCTGCCACTTTTGTAGACTGGACCTATGTTAGCCTTTTTTCATATATCTGCCAAGACTCCTGTACACGGAGATTACTGAAAAATCCATTTAAGTTGTATACTTAGCTCAGGTGTGCATCCTCTCGGAACCCAAGATGAAACCTATGATCTAGTTCATACGACATTCATAAATTATGCCCAAAAAGACATTGTCCCTTTTGCCTAAGTAATGAAAAGGTGCTCAGTGTTGAATAACTCTCCTACTTTCCTGGTCAATATCCAATCTAGCAGTGAAAGAACATCCCCTTCCCTCATACTTGTAACTTGTTTAGCATGTTGATACATGAATGTCTCCAGGATGAGGTTTACGAATCTACCCTTCCAAAAGCCCTCCATTCATGCTTTGTAGACCTCCCAATCTATGGACTTCAAGTTGAAGTCACCAAGAACCAAAAGTTGTGACTTGTCTTCATCTGTTCTTAATTATAATCTTTCTCATGTTTGTTAAGACCCTCTCGTTTGTTGTTCAGCTCTACCTTCGTCCATATGATGCATGCCGAAGGACTGTAGGCCTTTATGATTATCAGTTTGTCATACTGATTACGAATCTCCAGAGCCATTATGCCTTTATCTCGTGGGTTGGCAATCATTAATTCGTTTACCTGTAGGTATTCTTTCATCAGCATGGCAACACCTCAACCTTTCCTAATTGTTCTGCCATGTAAGAAAGGGCAGACATGTGCGGGAGCCAAATTTATTTTTGTACAATGCAAACCATAGATTTAATAATGAAAATGATTTGGATTTTAAGGTGGCATCATTCAATAAGGCAAAAACATTAAGGGAATAAAATTAGAATGTAAAAATACAGTATCCATACTCAAGTTCTTTTAACAGATATGAGTACTGAAATACATTTGATTT
Organism: Procambarus clarkii; assembly: GCF_040958095.1. NCBI lineage: Eukaryota > Metazoa > Arthropoda > Malacostraca > Decapoda > Cambaridae > Procambarus > Procambarus clarkii. Next base: position 22,254,431 of record NC_091234.1, on the reverse strand, counting down.
AACTTACAGACATAAGCGTGATTCCTGCAGCTTTGTGCTGAGGGCCATTTGTGTCAAAGTGGAGACCCAACTTATGGGAGACACGGATATGAAGGTTCCGGTCCAACGCCTCGTCATCCTTCAAGAAAAAATGATTACCAGGTTAAACACGATAATGCTACTTGCTTGAATGTATGGCAACTTGAACAGCTACATTATATTAGAGCACTGGTCAAGTCATTTACAATAACGCAGCTTTTTCCTATTTTTTACACACACACAACCTAAAAAATTCTGTGGAAAGGCATTAAAGAACTCTTACAAAGGAAGAGATATAAGGGTGGTTCTGGATAGAAGATTGTTGCCTGAGGAAAACAAAGTTCTATATGAAAACGTGAGAAAAACATGAGAAAACGTGGCATATGCAGGGAGCATATGCCCTGCTTTCCAACTTTGGGCAGGGAGCATGTGTTACACTTTCCAACTTTGTGCAGGGAGCATGTGTTATACTTTCCAACTTTGTGCAGGGAGCATGTGTTATACTTTCCAACTTTGTGCAGGGAGCATGTGTTATACTTTCCAACTTTGTGCAGGGAGCATGTGTTATACTTTCCAACTTTGTGCAGGGAGCATGTGTTATACTTTCCAACTTTGTGCAGGGAGCATATGTTATACTTTCCAACTTTGTGCAGGGAGCATATGTTATACTTTCAAACTTTGTGCAGGGAGCATATGTTATACTTTCAAACTTTGTGCAGGGAGCATATGTTATACTTTCCAACTTTGTGCAGGGAGCATGTGTTATACTTTCCAACTTTGTGCAGGAGCATATGCTATGCTTTTCAACTTTATGCAAGGCGTATATGCTATGCTTTCCATCTTCAGAATCACTTTTAAATGCATGGATGGTGAAATAGTAAAGAAACTGTTTGACTGTTGTGAGACCAAAACTGGAATATGCAGCAGTTGTATGGTGCCCATATCTCAAGAAAGACATCAGTAAACTGGAAAAGTTGCAAAGGCATACAATGGCTGCAAAGGCACAAAAATGGCTTCTGGAACTGAAAAACCAGTTACAAAAAGATGCTAGAGGCATTAAATATGCTTAGAAGATAAATAAATAAATAGAGAAATAAATAAATAAATAAATAAATAAATAAGCAAGCAAGCTAGAAGAAAGAGAGGTGAAATGATCACCACTTAAAAAATACCAACAGGAATTGCCCAAATTGAAAAAAAAGAAGAATTCCTGAAACCAGTAACCTCGAGAACAAGAGGTCACAGATTTAAGCATAGGAAACAAAGGTGTCAAAGAAATATTATAAAGTTTTGTTTTGCTGGTTTTTGCCGAAAAAATAATTAGAAAGTATATTTAAAAGCAAGTTTGAAGTTGGAAAGTGATGCATATGCTCCTCTCACAATGTTCCTTGGGTGTTTGTGTGTTTCTTTTGGCGACAGCTTACTATCCAAAACTACCCCTACGTCTTGTTCTTTATTAGAGTTCTGTAATTCCTGTCAACATAATTTATAAGTTGTGTGTGGTTTATTTTCTCAGATTTACCTGGTTGATACCTGGTTGATGGGGTTCTGGGAGTTCTTCTACTCCCCAAGCCCGGCCCGAGGCCAGGCTTGACTTGTGAGAGTTTGGTCCACCAGGCTGTTGCTTGGAGCGGCCCGCAGGCCCACATACCCATCACAGCCCGGTTGGTCCGGCACTCCTTGGAGGAATTTCACATTCCATAACATGACATTTATTCACATTGAATTCCATTTGACACTCGATGCTCCAAGCACTTATTTTATCTAGATCAATTTGAACGGCATCACAATAGTCTCTCTCTCCTATCTTCCCCAGTATCTTAGCATCATCCTCAAACATGTTCATATAATTCTGTATTCTTTCTGGTAGATGGTTTATGTAGACAATGAACATTACTGGTTCAAGAACTGAACCCTGTGGATCTCCACTAGTAACACTCCTCCATACAAATACACTGCCTCTGATTACTGTCTTCATCTACCTGTCAGTTAGAAAAGTTTAACATCCACGTCAGAAGTCTCCCTGTCACCCCTCCAGCATGTTCCAGTTTCCAAGTGTTACAGTTCAGAAGTTTAAAACAAATTGAACATCATTACAATTCTGCTATCTGCTTGATAAGAAATAGACTGTCAACTTATTCTCTTAATGCTGTTATTTCAAATATTCAGTTATAAATAGAGTGCAACTTATCTCATTTCTCTTATCTAAACCATAATTAAACAATCAACATAAATAATATTAACATAAATAATATTTAGCTATTTTATATATGCTATTTTATATATTATCTGGACATCTTCAAGGGAAAACTAGACTGTTTTCTAAAAGAAGTTCCGGACCAACCGGGCTGTGGTGGGTATGTGGGCCTGCGGGCCGTTGCAAGCAACAGCCTGGTGAACCACTCTCTCACAAGTCAAGCCTGGCCTCGGGCAGGGCTTGGGGAGTAGAAGAACTCCCAGAACCCCATCAAGCAGGTATCAACCAGGTATATGCATTATTCAGAAAAGAAAAACCAACTTACTGAAACCCACGGATGATCAAGGACTTCTTGTGCACTGAAGCGCTTCGCTTGATCCACCTGGATCATGTGGACTATTAATTCACGTGCAGAATCGGATATGTCGTCCCAGTATGGACTATGAAACTCGTAATGACCGTGTAATATTTGATCAAAAAGTTCTTCTTGGTTGTTAGTGGCCGAGACAAATGGTGGGAACCCACACAGGAGGATATACGTGATGACTCCAGTTGCCCAAATATCAACCTGTTGAGAAAATTTAAATATAAAGTGGCATGTAAACTATAATATTCTTAGTAAATATAACATAAGTAAGATAAAAGCTCTTTGGTCCTCATCTCTCTCGTGCCTATTTATTGCCTGTCTCTACTTCCTCATCACAATCGACTTGAGAATGGTCCAGGACGGACCGAAACGTCGTCGTCCCTTCACCTTCTAGTGTGTGGTCTGGTCAACAAGTCAGATAAAAATCACAATTGCCTAGAAAGCTGCAACATTTTGTACTTCTACTCTACTTCATGTTAAAATTAAACTTAAAATATAAAAACATGCACGATAAAAACAGCTTCTCTATTCTGCTCCACTGGTCTTGGAAATGTTACTTGAATCCAGGAGGTAACTTAAGCTTCAGTTTTTTTTATACCTAAACAAATACTCTTATTTTCTTGGACATTTTAAACTTCAAGAGTTAAGTATAATTTAATATTTAGTCCCTCAATATATATTATCAGGGCAAATGGGGGGGACCTTTGACAAGCCACCAACTTCCTGTCCTCATCAAGGCAACTAGTATTAGTGGCCCTAAGGTAAATTCAGGTTAATATTGAATTTACGAGAAAGAATTTTCAAGCCCTATCAGAAAGCTTCATCAATATTCAGTGTACACTCTGATGATTTATCAAAACTTGGTTCTGAATAAATTCTTGTGGTATTTCTTGGAGAGCCCCTTGTGGCTTCCTGAAGCTATACACCGAGATGTTCCCATCTATCAGGTCATATCGGTTGCAACCCGTTCTCGCACTTGCTTATAGTCAATATTTGGCATATGAATAAGTGCATATGTGACATACTAATTTATTGTGAATATTTGAGTTTACCTTGAAATGCTGAATAGAACACACTGACCTAACCTAACCTTCTTAGTATGTTAAGATATTACAATTAGTACTGAACCTATACCTATATTGATATTACAGTTTTATAAAAAATAAAATAAAACTAAAATATTCTAAGAGCACACAGTTTGTTACCAGTAACAGAAGACCAATGACCCTGCCAAAGGGCAATGATGGAGGAATGAATAACTGGGTAAAAGTTGGAATAAGGAATACCTTTACTTAAAATGGGACAGGTGCAGATAGCTTCCTTAGTGGCAGCATCCGCACGCTTATTTAAGGACACACCAATATGACAAAAAGACAACAAAACTCCACTGTCTTAAATCTACTGGAGATAAACAGACAATACTGAATCTTGACTACCACCAGATGGACAGGATTAAAGGACTCCAGAGCCATGAGGGCACTGCGAGAGTCAACTACAACAACAAAGGAGGATTGACAGAGAAAGCAGTTTACAAAGAGCAGAAAGAATTGCATAAAGTTCTACCCTAAAGATGCTAGTCTCTGGAGGCAGGCGACACATATAGGTGTGGTCAGGAAAAACAACAGAGTAGCCTACACCGTCTGCAGACTTATACCCATCGATGAAGACAGAAAATGGAGTGGGACTGTGAAGAAAAGTGTTCAAGACAAAGACATTTCAGAACAGTAGAAGTAGTAAAAGCTTTAGTCATGTGGTTCAAGGTTTTACAAAATTTAGAAAGGGAAACCCACCACAGGGGCAAAGACAGAATGACACAAGGGAAAATATTGGTAATATGAACCGAAAGAGCATTTTATAGGTGAGACAACCGTACAGAAAGAGGTAGGTGGTGAAGGTTATCTTGAGATGATTTCGGGGCTTAGCGTCCCCGCGGCCCAGTCCTCGACCAGGCTTTCATTTTGTTACACATCCCCCAGGAAGTAGCCCGTAGCAGCTGTCTAGCTCCCAGGTACCAATTTACTGCTAGGTAACAGCGGCATCAGGGTGAAAGAAACATTTTGCCCATTTGTCTCCACCTCTACTGGGGATCGAACCCGGGACCTCAGATCTACGAATCTGAAGCGCTGTCCACCCAGCTGTCAGGCGCCAAGAGGGAACAGGAACTACAGGAGGGGTAGAGGTCAAGGCACAACAGAAGCGAGAGTGAGGGTGTTGTAAGGACCGTGCAAGGTAGTAAAGACAGTAGCGATCACGGCAATCTTGTAGAGACAGGATGCCAGTTTCAACATACAGGCCAAGGTTAAGAGTCAAACGAAAGTCACCAGAGCTGAGGCATAACCCAGTGTGGTGCAGAGCGTCAAGATGGCAAAGGGTAGAAGGAGAAGCAAATGAGTAAGCAGGGCAACAATAATCGAGTTTAGGTAGCACGAGAGAGGAATGTAAAGAGAGGAGCATGTGCCTATCAGCTCCCCAGGAAGTATGGGACAAGACCTTAAATAAGTTAAGGGCTTTACAGCATTCAACTCAGAGGTAAGAGATATGGGGTGACCAAGACAAAGGAGTCTCAAAGATTGTCAAAAAGAGTGTCAAAGAGTGATCTTGAATCCTCTGCTCCTTGTGCCTCTGTGAGGGAAACCAGGTTTTGGCCTGTGGTCTCCGGTAGGCATTTTATGACTTGTAAGGGCCTGATGTGAATAAATTTAGTTGGAGTTACCCAGGATGTGGCAACAGGGAGCCACCGAATGAATCATCCCAGAAATGTAAGGTAGAGAGGTGCTTATTTTCTTATCATTATTATTAAAGGATCAAACTTACTTTCAACCCATAACCGGATTCATTTAGGATTTCTGGGGCAACATACGTAGGTGTGCCACACACTGTGTATAACGGCTCGGTCACTTCCACGGCTAGTCCAAAGTCACCAAGCTTCAGACTCTTGGCATTGTCACTTCGGTCTACCACCTGCAAGATCACAGTGTTAATGCTGACATTTATTTGATCATTATATGACAATGCTTTTAAAAAAAATGTATTCAGAAGACAAAAGACTATCGTTGAATGTAATGAAACACTAATTTCTGGGTAAGCCCCAGTGCTTCCCTGACGCTATCTTTCTGAGATTGTTTCATACTAAAAGTCACATCAGGTACAGATAGTCCTGTTTGGCTCATCAGAGACCAGAGCCAGAACCTAGCCTCACAGAGCAACAGGAAGAGGGTGATAATCTGCTACCTCACCAGAAAAAGCCTCCAGAGTCGACACAGCTTTACAGACAACTGGAGGGTTCACAGTCATGTAATGAAGCCACAAAACTGTCAAACAAATTTGCGAATGATTCACATAGAACAGGGGGATTCCCTCAAACAAACTCAAAACTCACTAGCACTGATTACAACCACCAGGCATCCTGGCCGAGGCTCCCAGCCTAGCTCACGAAGACCGTTCTGGCTCTGATGAACAAACCCATGACAAACCCATGACAAACCCATGACAAACCAATGAACCTAGAGGGGATGAGGGTGTCAGGCTGCCACTGAGCCTCCTCCAGAAAGAGGCATTTCATTACATTCAACTCTAGGTTTCTGGAGGAGGAACCTCTCTGTGGCTTCCTGAAGCTAACCACAGAGAACAAGAAAGGGACTTGCTAGAAAGGAGGAGAGAAGGCAGGGGACTAAGATGAAGAGAACCCAGGCCAGGCGACATGGCCCAATGCCCCACTGGGACCAGGAATATTTATCAATACAAAGCTGCCAGCTTCCTGCGAGTACAATAAAACCAAGCCCGAATATCAGCCCAGGACATGTCGGAAAAGATGGCGACTAAAGCCACATATTTACAAACATCATGGACCTGAGGATAGACATCAGGCTGACTAGGCCTGATAACACCACAAACAACGTTAGACATGCAAGCCTTGGAACAGGGAACGAAGAAAATGGGATCAACCCAAAAAAGGGTCCACTGATGCAGAAGCAGTGGAGAGCCGCCACTAGACACAAAACATGATGCACCCCCAACCAACCCACCATCAGCAACCAATGGAACCCTTCGGAATCCGGCTTATTCTTGGCACCAGAAAAGGAGGAACTGAGTGGAGACGAACAAACCAACCCCCAAGACAGAAGGAACAAAAACCCTGGTGCTGAAGGAGAGCGTGAAGCTCATAAACACAGCAACCAGAAGCTAGAGACCAGGAAAAAGAGCCTTCATCAATCAAATCCCGGACCGAGGGGAAAAACAGTAAACCAAGCAGAATAAAGGAAAAAAGCACCTGGGCTAGTGACCAAGCCGGCCCCGACAGAGCATGATTAGGATGGTGGTAAAACAATGCCCAAGACAGCTTGCGAAATGGAACTGAGGAAGTAATGACACAGAACATAATCTGCAGCAGCAAACCACCAGAAACCACCCACAAACCAGCGGAACCACCCACTCGGAAACATGAACAACATCTAGAAGTGAGAGAGGAAGTGATGGAATGACCTCCAAGAAATCTTACACAGCTGCCTCAAAAAACCAGCGTTGAATGTAATGAAACATCATTTTCTGGGCGAGCCCCGGAAGCTCTCTGGAGCTTATCGGGCTAATGTATATTAAACCGGGACATTAGCTATGGAGTTCAGATCTACCAGGGACCATGAGCCAGAACCTGGCCCCTTCAGAGGTTGCAGGGAGCAATGGCCCTGGAAAACCCCCTTGTGGTTGGGGTTTTTCCTTATCTGCCATCGACCGGGGTTAGGCACCCAGAAAGGTAGGTATAACAAACCAAACCCCACATGGTAAGAAACTAACAACAAAAACCGAACAGAGAGGCAGAACTCCCTACAATCCCAAAGAAACAAGCAAACGTAACACACTACTGCCGTGTCGCTCATCTGCACAGCCACCCGGACCTAACCGCGCTGACTGCATAACTCTCCTGTTCGGAAGTTAAGCTTCAACAAACACAAAAAAAAAAATGCCGGTGGAAGAGAGGGTTGCCAGGGAGCCTCTGGAGCTCACCCAGAAAATGGCATTTTATTACATTCAATGCTGGTTTTCTGTGGGGAGCCCCTACGGCTCCCTGGAGCTACATACCCAAAGAGAAGGAAAAGAAAGGGCTGACCTGGGAGGCAGCTGTCACAAACTCTGCAACGCGAAGTCGAGACAACAGGCTGCAGCCTGCGACCCAAAGCAACACCAGAACGCCCAGGAGCAGACATGCTCACAAAATAACTGGCGGCCAGGAACCTGTACGACCGCCAAATCCCTGTGTCCAAAATAAGCTCAAGACACGTTACAAAACACGGCAGCGAAAGCTGCAAACGTTCGAATGACACTTGCGCAAGGATGGACCGCAGGCTGGCTAGACTTAACCTTGCGCTCGACCTGGGAGACCCGAGCCCTGGAACAGGGAACGAGGGAAACCGAATCAACCCAAAGTGCATCCCCAGCCACGGCACGCAGGTAACGGCGAAGAGCCACAACTGGACACAATACATGACGCACCCCCAGCCTAGCCAACCAAGCATCAATAACCCAAGTACACCTTCGAAAAGCAGCTGTCTCGGCCTTCGCCAGAAAAGACAAAGAAGGCTACAAACGTGCAAACCTACCACTAGAACCAAAAGTGTAGAAACCCCTGTGCCGGAGGAGAGCCGGAAGCTCCCCGACCTGAACCCCACAGGCCAATGCCAACAAATATAGGACCTTTGAAAAACAATCTTGAACCGAAGGAGCTACCACAAACCGAGGAGAGGAAAGATAAGAGAGCACCCTGACCAAGGACCAGGACGGCTCAGGCGGCGCATGAGCAGGCTGGAGGTGAAACAAAGCACAAGAAAGCATACAGAACAGGGCGGACGTGACGTCCACCCCAAACGTAAGCTGGAGCGACTCCACAACATTGCACGATACGAGGCTACAAGAAGCATCAATAACGGTCCGAAAAACCAAGAAAGGACAAGACAACCAGATGTGAAAGAGAAGACAACCTACAAAGAACAAGAAAATGGGGAACAGGAATCTTCATACTGTCGCCGAGATGAAGCTCACAGGTGGGACACTATCAACGAAGCCACCTGATCACCATAGAGATGGTGATACACCCGCGTCAAAAGACCAGACGCGAAGAGCCGAGGAGAAGGCCAAACCAGCCACGTACCAGACCAGTCCAACCTGCCGAAAGAGGCAGAGTAGCGGCAAACGCTCCGGGTTCAGACACCGATCAAGCAGCATCTGAAAACAAGCTGGGCCGGCCACCAAGGGGCCATGATGACTACTCTCCTTGGGAAGGACTTCAACCGAGCCAGAACCCGAAGCAACAGCTGGACCGGGGGAAGAGGTACAGGTAACTCCATGTGAGAGTGTCTCGCAAGATTCTCCCACAGCTGTCTAGAATGGCTCATTGCAGTGCACCGACTTCATGCACAAGGCCCTATCTCTTAACCCTGGATAGTGACCTGGCATGTTGGGTATCTCCAGAATGCCCACTTAACCAGGAACACTTTCACAATACAGAGGCTGCCATATGTCCAGGCAGGAAGTAGATACAGGGAAGTTAAGCATACTTGCCACAACAAAGGGTCAGCAAGTACACATAGGAGGTGCCAACGTGACAGAGAGGGGAGATGCCAACGAGGCGACCATCTGACCCCTGGGGTCAACCGGCGCGATGGAGAATAACAGCTATGACGTGGTCGTGACATGTTCATGACGTCACCTCTCCTACTGATCATCGAACGGTCATTATGATTGGTTCCCGCCCATTTGCTGCAATGCTATTGGTCAAATTGTAACTCTTTTGTATTGTGTGCCACGAGATGCCCGGCAGCCCTTGTAGAGTATTCTCGTGAGGGAACTCTTGCATAGAGGACGTGTCCTGTTCTGTCTAACGGCTAATAGACTGAACACTGTCCATTCCTCACTGTCAAGTTAACTTGGCGTCTTTTCGATATACCCACACTCGCCCAGAATCACGATTGTGAATATATTGTTCAGAAGCCTATAGTGACAAAATCACCAGAGCGAAACAGACTGGTATCAGGTAACCCCTGGTGACAAAGATCGTTGCGAGTGACCTAGAGTGGACTAAGGCAGTGCTGCCGCCTTAGTAATCTGTGTGTGACTTTACCACAGTGTACAGAGTAATGCATGGTACCATATAACCTGCAGCTGCCAGCCACTCTATCCCGAGCGTGTAGCCTCGAGCGCCCGCCGCCGCCCTCACTGTACTACGTGACGTCATCACCTTACTCACCGCCTGTGCCAGTGTGTGTGCGAGTCTGTCTGTTAAGTATACAGCGGTCTGTGAGCCCGACGGAAGGATGGACCCCACCATCCCCGGCCGGCCTGGTGAGCACTGGTCACACAGCCCCAGCCGAGAGACGACCCGTCCGTGAACACATCGAGCGAAGACTCATGGAGGTGCCAAGGCACCGAAAACCCCAAAGAGGAAGCCGGCGACGCAGCACCAACACAAGGTCTCTGGAGGACGAACCCGACGATCACAAAAGAGGTAGAAGGGGAGTCCCCAAAGGAACCAAAACAGACACCGAAGACAAACCTTACCAGGCGGGTAGACCAGCACGGCGAAGTACAGACTCCCACACAACTGCTCGAGCAACCACCAAGTGATGAGTGACCCAGGACACCCCCCCTCAGAAACAGCCGGAGGTAGAACCGCAGCCGCAGCAACGCGTGTGGAGGGAGAGACAAAGAAGCAGTCCAATAGTCCTAACAAGTCCCAGCCAGGTCCGAACCCAGGACGGAAGCAGATGGAACGGCCTCCAGTTCACCAGGAACCCGAACCCGGTGATCTGGAAAAACCACACCCCTGGCGAGCAGACAAGCAAACTGACTGGGAGCCCACACCAGCCAGTCGTCGAGGTGGGCCAGAAAACCAAATCCCAAGCAGACGCAGACAGGTCACCAAGATCCGGTAAAGATACATAAATCCACTAAGTGCCCATTACAAACTAGGGAAGGCAACAAAAGTGGCAAGCCTGAAGCTTCACCACCAACTGTGCCAGTCCTGGAACCCTGGAGAGGAACGTGCCTAGAAGTGACCCGGAGGTCCAGGGACACCAACCAGGCACCCGGCCCCAACAGAAGCCGGACTGGAGACAGCAGTCTTCTGTAGAGGGATACCTGCTTGATGGGGTTCTGGGAGTTCTTCTACTCACCAAGCCCGGCACGAGGCCAGGCTTGACTTGTGAGAGTTTGGTCCACCAGGGTGTTGCTTGGAGCGGCCCGCAGGCCCACATACCCACCACAGCCCGGTTGGTCTGGAACGTCTTTTAGTAAACAGTCTAGCTTTCTCTTGAAGATGTCCACTGTTGTTCCGCCAATATTTCTTATAGTCGCTGAGTGACACTCCCTGGTGGGAGTGCAAAGAATCCAGGGCCCAGACTGAACAAGTCCAGAAGAACCGCAGATCCACAAAGTCCCGTGTCTGCATTAGAACAGGCGGGAACCCCGGAAGGATGGGGCGGATCGACTACATCGAAACACACCCACAACAAGATGACATGACAAAGCTTCAAATAGCTTCAGCTATCACCTCATTTGCAGTCACTGATGGTCGCGTGGATTAAGTTACCGAGACACCAGTGGCAATGTGCTCCTCGAGGTCCGGGTTCGAGTCACTTCTGGGGTGTGGAGTTTTCATTAGCATATATGCTTGGGGAACATTCAAGCTTGTTCGCATTTCTGTTGCTCACGTGGCCCCACTAAACTGAAGTGATTTGATGAAATAGCTATGCCCAAGATTACCATCAAAGTGCCACCAGGGGGGTGGTTCAAATAGCTTCGGCTATCACCACCTTTTGTGCGGTCACTGATGGTCGAGTGGATTAAGGCACCGTGACACCAGTTGCAATGTGCTCCTGGAGGTCCGGGTTCGAGTCACTTCTGGGGTGTGGAGTTTTCATTTGCATATATGCTTGGGGACCATTCAAGCTTGTTTGCACTTTAATCTTTTCCACTCCTACCACCCCTATTATTTTTTATTAATTTTGTTTTATTTGATTTTATTGCAATGCCACAGTTTACAGAGAACACACACTTATATAACAATATAACAATCAGTGTTCAAAGACCTCATCCAGCTCTTCGGAGGTCGGATGCGTACCCAAGATACGGCACGCATTTTCCCTCTGAACTGCGACACTGAGGTGCATGGAACATGATAGATAGATAGATAGATAGCTAGATATTATATATTTTATATATTATATATATTATATATATATATATATATATATATATATATATATATATATATATATATATATATATATATATATATATATATATATATAAATATATATATATATATAATTTATATTAATAATGTAATAATTACGTTAATAAATATAATTGTATGTATACGTAATCACAAAATAAGCAAAATAAACGTTATCATTTACTGTCAACCTACTTTTGGACCACCCAATTAAATCATTGATGACAACAGTGAATTACAGTAAACCTAACATGAGAAAAGGGAAGAATCAGAGTAAACCTAATCCCAATATTTAATATACTGAGATATAGTGGCAAAATTGACCAGACTAGCCTGTTTAACCCCTGCACTGCGCACCTGGTTTTGGCAAAAACTTATTGGGGCAATTGTCAAGGACATATTCTTGTTTTTATAAATATTCAGGTAAATTTAATGTCAAAATGTTTCCAAACTCAACTATTTTCATTTAAAAACACTAAGAGTAATGAAAACATTAAAAAATATTAAAATATAGCCTAATTAAAAAAAAAAAGCACAACTCTCAGAGCGCCTAAAGGCGCTTTGCACAGCGCAGGGGTTAATATAAACAATAGAGTGAGATCCCACACAAAGAAACCAAAAATATAAGGAGAAACTGTATCACACTAATAGTAGCATGCAAGCAAAATTAAATATGGTGACTGACTACAATTACAGTTTTAAAAGCATATTAATTTAATTTACTGTGTCGGGGGACAGGAAGCCAGAGTGTATTAATACACGTTTGGGTTTTATCGTGGTCTTACCCTTAAGGCCGAATTACTGACCCCGCCCAGGATGCAACCCCACAACAAGCTGACTAACTCCTGAGTATCTACTCACTGCTAGGTAAACAGGTGCATTAGGAGAAAGGAAATGTGCCCAACCATTTCTGTCCCGCCCGGGATTTGAACCTGGATTCTCAATTGTGCATCAAGAACGAACCCGACTGTACTACCGGGACCCTTACATATAGTAAATATACAGTAAAACATTAGAGGGATGAGAATAAGTGCATTAGACAATTGAGAGCTACAATCCAAGAATTGGAACTCGATCCCTACAGGTAAAAGTAGGCAAGCAAAAATGGTTAAGTATCATTCGTTCGTTCGTTCGTTCGCACACACACACACACACTTTTCTTTGCTCAACAGTTCCCCATCAGGCATCCTTATATCAGATACTAAAAAAACAAAAATAAGTAGAACTTTACCAAGAGGTTTTCTGGTTTTATATCCCTATGAACTATTGACCTCTGGTGAAGGTAATCAAGAGCTGAGGTCAGGTCTCTCACCATAGAACTGGCATCTTGTTCTGTATAGCGTGTAGCACTGGCAATGGCATCAAAAAGGTCACCACCCTGTGGAACACAAACAGTTTACAATATGGTGGAACACAAACAGTTTACAATATGGTGGAACACAAACAGTTTACAATATGGTGGAACACAAACAGTTTACAATATGGTGGAACACAAACACTTTACAATATCTATCACTAAAAAGTATAAAACAATTGGCTATAGCAAAAAACTCTGGATTACTTTTGTTTACATAAACTTTTCATATTTTCATTAGAGAAAAAAAATTTACAATAATACTATATGTATTTCAGGTTACATTTATTCACTGTTTTTGTCAGTACCACCAATTTTCTAAAGAACCAGCATTGAATGTAATGCAACGCCATTTTCTGGATGAGTCCCAGAGGCTCCCTGGAGCTATCCAGGCTGAATGGACTGGCTGGGAGCCCAAATCTGCCAGTCGTCGAGGTAGTGGAAGTAGTAGAGCCACCTGACTGTGTCACTATCACATCAGTCTAAGAACTAGTGGCTGGATCGCCAGCGCGGTGGGTCTGGGTGCTCCCCGTTCCCCATCACTGGGAAGGGGGAAGCTGCGCAGACAGGTGGCATGACTCGTGTGACATCATGATTGATTGCTCATTTTCATTTGGGGAGTTCTGTCCACTCATTTGGCTACTTTTGTTGTTTTAACCAGAATATGGGTTTGTTTTAAGGCGCTTGCCTTTCTGTGTGCCTGTCCCGGTCGATGGCAGATATAGAATGCTCCAAATCACATGTGCATTTCTATTGGTCATTGCTCCTCGTGCCTCTCTGAGGGGGCTAGGTTCTGGCTCGTGGTCCCCGGTTGGCCTAGAACTCCATCTATACTGATGCCAAAGGTTAGAGATATCCATATCAACCTGGATAGTTCTGGGGAGCCAAAGGGGCTCCTCCCAGAAATTGCAAATACAGTGGAACCTCGATTAACGAGTGGCTCTATTAACGAGTTTTTCCAGTAACGAGCAAGCCACTTGCAGCAAATTTGTCTCTATTCACGAGCTCGCCTCTATTAACGAGCAAAACCACATGGTGCTTCCTAGCATCTCGCGGGTTCTCACAAATTCTCGGACGCCTCCGACGCCAGTGTTGTTGTTGTATCGCACACGACAAGCATCCCTCTGGATTTATTTGAGCTTTTCTTTGGGTTTTTAGTGGTTTTGCGACTACAATTTGTAACACACGATGTCTCCAAAGAAGCTGCTTGCTAAAGATAGTGTTGTCAAGAGGAAGAAAGACACAATTACTGTGGATTTGAAGAAGGAAATTATAGCAAAGCATGAGTGTGGTGTGGTGTCTGTGTGACTGATCTCACAAGGAAGTATGGCAGGTCTCGTCAACAATTTACACCATTAGTAAGAGAATGAGGAGGTAAGGGAGGATGCTGCCTCTTCCACTGAGATCAGGGAAGTGTTTGGAATGTTTGAAAAGGTGAACACATTCTTGGAAAAGCTGCCCTGATAAAGCAGTGACAACCCGGTGTGTGAAAATGTTTAATTAATTTATCACTTTGTGATAACACTTTATGAAAGTGTTATCACTTTCGCAGGTATATGTCGCTTGAACGTGACACACTTTTTTCTCTTGAATGCACCCAAACACCGCGCTCAAGCGTCATTTTAGCAAATATTTCTATAAAATCCAATTCTTATCCGATCGTCTTGGGGATTGTATACATGTTTGCCATGAAATTTCCGTTTTCTTTAATGACCACATTGCCTATTTGAGAAAACGGCATTGTATTGTATCTTCGTGGTAAGACTATTATAATGTTGACACGAGTGTAATCGACGTAGTTTTTTTATTTGGTGCTGATCTAACGCATCCTTGTGTGATATTTGAAATGAAATTTGGGTGAAATTCCCAAGAAGAGAGAGTCCGCCTGACTCAGAGGTGGATTCTCCTTCCACACCATAACCCCTCTCCTCCTTCCCACCTCCCCATCGTCTCCCTCCAACCAGCAACTACTCTTCATAAGGTAAAGTAAATATTAAAACACTACAACAAAGCATTTATATTTACATGTGCAGTATTATATTTACATAAAAAAAAGTCATACAAGTATGGATGTTTTTGGGAGTGGAACGGATTAAATTTATTTCCTTTATTTTAAATGGGGAAATTTGTTTCTTAACACTTTAGTGCGCGCGGCACTAGCTGGAAAAAAAAGCGGGTTGTGCGCGCGGCGTTCTGGGCGCTCAAGCGTAAACACAAAAAAGTTTATAATCTTTTCACGCTCCTAACATCAATTCTCGAGCTATGTTTTTCATTTTGGTATCAATGTGTTGGCAATAAAATTCTCTACAAGATCATATGCATAAAATGTCACCCAAGCATTTGGTATCCCACCACGAAGTAAATAAACACGAAGATGACTCGCCGTGACACGCAAACAGGAAGTAAATGTTCATACTCTTTCGTTTGTTGCCAGCCTCACAGTCATTCTACAGTGCTTATTTTGATATCACTGAACTCACAATAAAATTCCCCACCCAGACATATGCCTATCAATGTCTAATTATGTTCCGCACGAGTGTGGGAACTGGGCAAAGCGTTAGCCGTGATTTCAGCAGCAACGACACTGTTGTGATGCAGCGCTTTGAAAGTTTATACTTATTTCACTGTTCTGACATTATTTCTTGAGCTACGTATTTCATTTTTATAGCAATGTGTTCGCAATAGAAAGTTCTATAAGAACATGGGTAGAATTTGCCAACAGAGTGTTAAATAAATTTGCGGCGAATAAAATCTTACGCGTGTTTGTACCTGTGAGAGTAAAAAGTTTTTACTTTGCTCATGTTTTTTCAAGTTTATACTTGATTCACACCGTTTTTTTTGTTTGTATAGTGTTCGGAATAAAATTCTCTACACAGATATATGCATATAAATGTAGAATCATGATCGCGGCCAACACAAGAGTGTGTGGAGTGGGCGTACCCTCGTTGTGTCACCAACTCAATAGTCTCTCCTCTAAGTTACAATACATTGCCGTTTTCTCAAATAGGCACTGTGTCTATTAGAGAAAACGAAAATTTAATGGCAAACATATTCATACAAACCCCGAGTCGATTGAGTAGTAAATACCCAATATAAAACACGGTCCGTAAATTTACGTCGTGATCCGACAAGCGGTTAAGCAAAACGCCCGTAATTCTATGTCGAAAATCCAGAAAAGTGTTAAGAAGAGTTTTCCAGGTAACGAGCTCGGTGCCAAAACGGATTAAACTCGTTAATAGAGGTTCCACTGTACTAGTATAGCCATTCTTGGACCTTCACTGTAAGAATTCTGCTTATCCCAATGTCTGGCATATCTGGAAGGGGGGGGGGGGTGGTGGTCCTTCTCATATAATACGGCCAAGTGAGCTTAGACAGTACCAACACTTGATACAGATATTAGTGTTAGAGATTTTCTTGTATACTGGTGACAGTATGAATAAAAGTGATTATGCCTTTTTTGATCAGCCATTCATGCAGCAATAGATGCAATATATATAATCAGCCAATACATTAACACAATTAGAAATGCACCATGGCACCAAGGAGTCAAAATAGGACTTACGAGGACTTACCCTGACTAGTTCCATGACGAGGTAGAGATGATGTGAGGTATGGAATTCTTCAATTAAACTAACAATATTTGGATGACTAACCTGAAAAAAAGAATAATGCATCTATAAAATATTTATGCATTTCTGCATCAAATTATATATACTAGGGAGAACAAATATAAAAATTGTGTATGAATGAATTAACGAAAAAGGGTTAAGCTGGTGGATACCAAATCCATCAGTAGTTTCAAAACTTCATACAACAAAGAGCGTAAGTTTAAATATCTATGTGGTAATTACCCAAGTGTAGTTACAGGATGAGAGCAAAGCTCGTGGTGTCCCGTCTTCCCAGTACTCTTTGTTGTACAACACTTTGTAACTACTGATGGTTTTGGCCTCCACCACCTTCTCACCTAACTTGTTCCAACCGTCTACCACTCTGTTTGCAAAAGAAAACTTTCTAATATTTTTTTGGCCCCTTTGTTTTCTTAACTTGAATCTGTGTCCTCTTGTTCATTAAGGTGCTGGTTTCTGGAATTCCCCTTTGTCAATTTGGTCGACTGCTGTTAAAATTTTGTAAGTGGTGATCATATCTCCTCTTTTTCTTCTATTTTCTTGTTTTGGCATGTTTAACGCCTCAAGTATTTCCCCATAACTCTTGTTTTTCAGTTCCAGAAGTCATTTTGTAGCGTGCCATTGCACCTTTTCCAGTTTATGTGCTTCTTGAGATCTGGGCACCATACAACTGCTGCATAATCCAATTTTGATCTTACAAAAGTCATGAACAGTTTCTTTAATATTCCACCATCCATATAATTCAAAGCAAGTCTGAAGGTTCAGTCCCCGTGGCAAAGTGGTAACACACTCGTCTGGCATTTTGCGAGCGCTTTGGCCTGGGTCGTATCCTGGCCAGGGAAGATTAACTGGGCACCAATCCTTAACTATAGCCTCTGTTCACCCCAGCAGTGAATCGGTACCTGGATGTTAAACAACTTGATGGGTTGTAATCCGGGGAAAATTAAGGTTAAGGACTTGCCCAAGAAGCTGTGTGTGCTAGTGGCTGTTCAAAAATGCAAGAACTCTTGTATATATAAATAAATAGATAAAAAATAAATAAATAAAGAAGTTGGAAAGTGACGCATGCGCTCCTCTCACAATGTTCTTTACGTGTTCCTCTGGCGACAACTTGCTATCCAAAACTACCCCTAGGTCTCATTCGTTATTAGAGTTCTGTAATTTCTTTCCACATAATTTTTAAGTTGTGTGTGGTCTATTTTATCCGGTTTCACATTCCATAACATAGCATTTATTCACAGTGAATTCCATTTGCCACTTGACGCTCCAAGCACTTATTTTATCTAGATCAATCTGAAGGTCATTACAATCGTCTGCGTCTCCTATCTTCCCCAGTATCTTAGCATCATCCCCAAACATGTTCATATAATTCTGTATTCCTTCTGGTAGATCGTTTACGTAGTCGATGAACATTACTGGTGCAAGAACTGAACCCAGTGGTACTCTGCTAGTAAAGCTCCTCCAGTCAGATACATTGTCTCTGATTACTGCCCTCATCTGTCTATCAGTTAGAAAATTTTTCATCCATGTTAGAAGTCTCCCTGTCACCCCTCCAGCATGTTCCAGTTTCCAGAACAGCCTCTTGTGAGGGACTCTGTCAAAAGCCTTTTTTAGGTCTAGATGGACACAGTCAACCCAACCACCTCTTTCCTGTAGTATCTCTGTGGCTCTATCATAAAACAAAAACTAAGTAGATTTGTTACACAGGATCTCTCCGTTTGAAAATTATACTGTTTGTGTTATTATGTCATTACTCTCTAGGTGTTCAACCTATTTGGTTTTTAATAATTTTTTTTGTGTTTTGACTACTATGCTTGTTATTAATATGGGTCTTCTCTGCTACCATTTTGTTGATTGGAACTATGTTTACCTTTTTCCATACATCTGCTAAGGTTCAAGGATGTCTGGAATATCAACTGGAGTGGAATGCTCAGCTCAATTGCACATTCTTGCAGCATCCCAGTTGAAATTTGGTCCAGCGGCTTTATTTCATCCCAGCCTCTTGAGTATTTTTTTTCACTTCGTCTTGAGATACCTCTATGTATTCTATCTGTGTTTCTGGAATCGGCATTGTGTCTGGGGTGTCTGAAAACCTCATTTTGAACAAACACTCTATGGAACTGTTAATTTAGTGTTTTGCACATTTCATATTCATTTTCTGTGAATCTGTTCACATTTTCAATCTCTTGATTTTATCCTTTACATATAGCTTGCTTTTAATGAATTTTTGTTAAGTTCCCCATAGTGTCCTCTCTTGAAAACAAGTTTATCAACTGTTTCAATGTCCCGATTCTCTTCTAGATTACATCACAAAGCATATTTAATTTCCAACAGGACAATCATTCTTTCCCAAGGGAGGAAGGTACTGAATACCAAATATCCTGGTGAACATTAAATCTAGTAGTGATAGAACATCCCCTTCCCTCCTCCTTGTGGCCTGCTTGATGTGTTAATACATGAATGTCTCCAAAATGAGGTTTACAAATCTGCCTATCCAAATGTCCTCCATTCATTTTTTCATAGGCCTTGCAGTCTATTGTTTTCAAGTTGAAGTCCCCCAGTACCAACAATTGTGATTTATCTTTACCTGCTCTTACTATAATCTCTCTCAAGACCATTATGAGGCCCCCCCCTTGTTTGACATCTAGTTCTTCCTTTATCAATGTGTTGCTTGCTGTTGGGCTGTAGGCATTTATATTAATCAGTTTATTATCCCGATTCCAAACCTACAATGCCATTCTGTCAACTTCTCGTGGGTTGTTGACAGAATGTAAGCTGTATGGGCTTAACACTCTTACCTTCAGGTGTTCTTTCACCAGCACAGCCACTCCTTCCATCTTCCTAGTTTTCCTGTCATGTCTCCAAACTGAGTAGCCCCTTGGGAACGCGACCTCATTGAAAATATTTTCTTCAATTTTCATCTGTTAATGCGACAATACTGTAGCCGGGGCCTTTAAGCTGAATTCAATCTTTTAGGTCACTCTGTGTTGGTATATAAAATTTTCAGGAGCATGTTCCATTTCTCTTTGTCTTTTACTCCCACTTAATCTAATGATTTTGTTGGTTTATTTCACACCCCAATCAGAAGGGGCAAACCCGAGAGCTGCCCAAACCACATCCCCGGCTAAACCCTAACCCTCAGATGTTTCAAGGCTGGTAAAAGGTGAGGAGGATCAGAGGAAGGGCAAGCCATGTCAAAGGGGAAGGAAGAGTAGGTGCAGATGAAGCTAAGGTTGAATTAACCAGAATTAACCACTGGCTGCCTTCCTCCCTCCTCCCAAACAAGTGGGAAGGAGGGGCAAATGAGCTTGATCTAGTTTCCATAAAATTTTGATTGATTGTTTACATAGTTTGGGGAGTTCTTTAGATGGTTCTGAAGGCTGCGATCTCATCTGAAGCCAGCAGTGGTCTGTTTTGATTCAGACTTTCTGGGCGACTCTCTCAGTGGGGCATAAACGAATAACTAAGTAATTAACACTTTCGCGCTCTCGGCGCTCAAAAAAAAACAATACCCCAGATGCTTTCGGCACTTCGCGCGCCTACGCGGTAAGACCGAAAAAGTGTACACTCTTTTGACTGTCCTGACAATAATTGAAGACGCACGTATTTAAATTTGGTATCACTGTGTTCGCAAGAAATTGTCTATAAGAGCATACCTATAAAATGCCGCCCAAGCATAAGGAGTATCAACACCAAATAAAAAACTATGCAGATCACTCACCGAGAGCGCCAAACAGCAACAAAATGTTTCCACTCTCTTAATGGTTGCGAAGCCTACAGTTGTCCTACATCGCTAATTTTGGTATCATTGGAATCGCAATAAAATTCTCTACACGGACATATGCATATGAATGTTTAATATAGGTAATTGCCCACCCGCAAGAGTGTGTGAAGTGGAGAGTAGTTAGCCGCGAGCGCACTGGCGAAAACACAGGGGGGAAATCATGCTTGGAAAGTTTATACATTTATACGTTTCCTGACCCTACTTTTCTATGTACGTATTTCTTTTTTATACCAATGTGTTCGCAATAAAATTTTCTATAAGATGAAATGTATAACATTTGTACAAAGCATGTGTAAGAGAAGCGCCAAATATAGAACCACGTCGCTCAGTATGCGTTCGCGGCAGAAACGAACGCATTGTTTTTGTTCGTTTGATGTTTGTCACGTTTATACTTGTTGAAACATTTTATAATTTGTATGACAGTGATCGCAGTAAAATTCCCTACACAGACATATACATAACACATACAAATATTTCCCACGTGTTGGATATATCAACGGCTAAAGGGAACCCACTGCCACACGCCCGCCACACCCAGAGCCACACCCCCAAACATACTTTGTGTTTTTTTTTTTTTACTCATAGAAGTTTATGTGATATAATATTCATTCTGGTACCAAAAAGTTCGCAAATAAATTCTCTACAAAACGTATATAATCTGAGAGTATCCCCATCCATTTCGGTTAAAAAATGGAATTTATAGAAATATTTTTTCGATGGACGAGAAAAGTAGGCTGTTATGCGGAATCGTAAGAAAAAACGGCGACGAGTTATCTCTAATCTAAAGCGCGAAAGTGTTAAATAAATAAATATATGCCACTGCTTCCTGTGCCTCTGTGAGGATGGGGGACCCAAGTTGTGGCGCTGGTGCCTGGTAGGCCATACAACTTCTCGACTAATGGGACCCAGTAGTGTGGCACCAGACGTAGTAGCTTCAGGGAGGCACAAGGGGCTTTCCCAGAAAAATTACCTACACTGGGAAAACATAAGGCAGTAAGATAGAAGAATTACTATGTGAGGCATTACACACACACACAAGTACCTTCAACTGCATCACAGTAGTCTTTGACTGTCCTTTACCACGTATAACAAGGACTATTCTGTCTCCTACAATTATTATTATTATTATGTGATGTTTGAGGCTATCAACCCAACACTAGGAAGGGCAATCGGAGCACACACTCCTTTCCTACTCCTATCATTCTCTTTCACTTCTGTTCTTATAATTATTGCCCAATTCTATTTCTCATTATTATTTCCCCCTAAGCTTTTCCTACCATAAACCAAACATATCAGTCATTATCACCTAAAACAAAAAATTCCCCGTTTAAATTCTCTTTTAGTTTCCTCGCTTACTTCCCACATATTCCACACAGCCATGGAAGCCTGTTTACTTTCTTATAGGTTCATAGCAGAAGCGATCCCTAGATCCAGAGCCAACTTTATTATTCACGGAGAGGATTTTAAAAAGGAAAGACCCATGCAAAATCACTCCACCCCTTTAATTAGAGGAAGTACTTGTAACAATATCCCATTCTTTAGTCTGAGAACTAGCTCATCAAGTTCTCTTAGGGTACATATATATTATGTCAAGCCTATATTTGTCCATATTTCTTTGATTTACTTAAAATATTTTAGTGCATTTCTGCACTCAATTTCAACATTTTACGTGAAGAAGTACGCACTCGTCAGAAAATTATGCAGATTGTATGCAGCAAAGACAATTAATGCAACAAAAACAATTTTAAAATAACTACTAGACAAATGTGCAATATGTACAGGGATTATTCAAAGATAACTCTTGTAATGTAAGACATTAAGTCTACAAATGTTTGCTCTACTTTACCTTTCTTGTAATGTAAGACATTAAGTCTACAAATGTTTGCTCTACTTTACCTTATCTGTAACTACAGTATCATAAAATAATAAAATATTGATGGAGTTTATTATGTTGGAAAAGGCTCTCGGAAACATTCATACCTGTTCCATTACACAACTGACATGTGTACAATCATCACTTTTTGCATTCCTATGGGCTCAATAACCTGTTTCTCTCTGATCAAATTTCAGAGTTTCTCTGAAATTTGAAATCTTTCAAATTTAACCTGTTTCTCTCTCCTCTAGCTTTCAACAGCCCGTCCAGACAACACGCTCCTTACAATAAACCAGTTTTTTATTATAAATTAAATTCCCTTTCAACGAGCCTATGAATCATCCAATGTAATTTCTCTTCAGTATTGTGTGACACAGATACTGAACACATTAGCACTATGATTATAGAAAAACATGTGGTCTCTACTCTGACAATAAATGTTATGAAGATGCTAAAATGTCTTCCCTTTCGAAATACCAAAAATTTATATTTTTAATTATTTTTTAATTTTTCGTGTTTTTGGAGCACAGTGCATTTAGGTTATTAGGGGACCAGCCAAAACATCAGGGAACCATCCGGAGATCACGCCCGCCAAACACACACCGAAACTACGACGTTGGTACAACGTTCGAACAAGTTTTAACACCTCCTAACCAGTTATAACAACCAATATAACAAGTTGTAACAACGTTCTAATATGTCATAAACACGTTAAGCCAAGATGTAACAACTTTATTACTAGTTATAACAAGCGGAAAATAGAGACAGTTTCGGTTTGTGTTTCCAGGGCGCTGGCCAAGCACTTGCCATTAAAAACAATAATTGCTCTGCTTGTAAATATTTCCAATATTCTTTGCAAATTATCGGCCAGAAAGGTCTGAAAATTATGTTCGTTTTCTTTTTATTGTGATAGTGGTAATGTGTGTGTACACTCTCATATCTATATTTGTATTTATCCAAGAAAAATACATGAGGAATGTTGAAAGATTTAGGACAGTGTTGAAATTTTCATATAGATTTGTATATTCAGTACCATTATGCATGAATTATTATAAAAACAAATGTTGTATGGCATCTATACTCTACCAAATTCTTTAACAAAAATATTGACTCCAAATTTATAGTTATAACTCAAAAACTAACATAAAAAATGTAAAGAGTATAAACCTTTCAGGAGTCCCTAAGCGAGACCCTGAGATGCCCAGAACGTTAACAGACAGGAACGGGCCGACAGTCCGAAACATTAGTTAAGAACATTCATATGAACTAGTTCAGTGCATAAAAAGTAAAACTTACCCTTCGAAGTATAGAAACTTCGCTCTCAATCATATGTTCCTTCCCACGGCATTTAGTCTTGTCTATTATTTTTAGCGCATACTCTTCTTTTGTCTGTCTGCAAACACAACCTCGTACCACCGCAAAATTTCCATCACCAAGGATGCGGCCCACTGAATATCTAGGATAATTTTGTACAGTATATATTAGCCAAGTAGTATATATATATATTTTCTTTTGGCATGCTTATTTACAACCTTACATATCCTGCTATTTTGGGTGAGGAGGTGCTTCGGTTTTTAATGGGAAGATGAAAAAACTACCGTTGAATGTAATGAAATGCCATTTTCTGGGCGAGTCCCAGAGGCTCCCTGAAGCTATCATATACTTATCAGTGCCATACTGTCAGGTGCCATGAGTCGCGGACTTCTTATTAGCCTACCGGTGACCATGAGCCAGAACCTGGTTCCCTCTGATAGGCGCAGGGAGCGATGGCCTACATAAACTTTACATTTAAAGGGTAATCATACTTGCCACCACCACCAGGAAAGCACCCAGAAAACTGGGTGAACCCAAACAAAAAAGTGCGACCGCAGCCTGAAAACTCCCAAAAGATCTTTCCCAGCAATAAAGACACTACCACCGGCTAACCATCCCCCCCTCTTTGGGAAGAGGGGAGAAGGGAAGCGTACTGGGTCAGCCGGCTCCCACCAACCTCAGTTTAAAGCTGATGAACCACACCGATGGCATTTTATTACATTCAATGCTGTTTTCTGGGGGAAAACCCCATGAGCTCCCTGAGGCTAACTTCCCACAGAGAAGAAGAAAAAATGGGCACACACTAGGGAGGTGGTAGCACCGCAGGTATCAACCCGAAGAAGAGATAGGCGGCCGTGACACCCCCCCCCCCCAAAAAGCAACACAAGGCCGCCTGAAAAACCCGGAACGGTAACAAGATATCAGGCCGCAAGACCCCTTTCGCCAAGCAAAACCCTTGTGCCCAAATATCAGCCCAAGACATAAGCGAAAACAACTGCAAGACCAGCATACATATAGATAGCATGAGCATGACGGTAGACCACAGTCTGGCTAGACTGAACAACACTGTGGATGACCTGACCCACACGAGCCCTGAAACAGGTAACTAGGGAAACCGGAACAACCCACAAAGCACCCACCAAAGAAGAACCAGTGGCATGAAGGTAGCGGCATAAAGCCACCACGAGACAAAGTGCTCTATGAACCTCTGGCCAAACCAATCAAGCATCCACAACCTAAGAATCCCTTCGGAAGCCAGCCGACACAGTCTTCACCAGGTAAGGAGCCGACTGCAACCGAACATCCAGGGCCAAGTTATAAAGACCCCATCAACAGAGGAGAGCATGAAGTACGCCCATCTGACAACTTGAGGCTAAAGAAGCAAAAGACCGACACAGTCTTCACCAGGTAAGGAGCCGACTGCAACCGAACATCCAGGGCCAAGTTATAAAGACCCCATCAACAGAGGAGAGCATGAAGTACGCCCATCTGACAACTTGAGGCTAAAGAAGCAAAAGACCGACACAGTCTTCACCAGGTAAGGAGCCGACTGCAACCGAACATCCAGGGCCAAGTTATAAAGACCCCATCAACAGAGGAGAGCATGAAGTACGCCCATCTGACAACTTGAGGCTAAAGAAGCAAAAGAGCCACCAAAAACAATCCAGGACCAATGGAAAACATTGGAAAACAAGCAAGAGAGAGAAAAGAAGGAACCTGGCCAGAGTCCAGCCAGGCAGGCTCAGGCGGTGCATGAGCAGACCGGAGGTGAAACAGAGTGAAAGAAGCATGCAAAACTAGGCAAAGGACTCGGCAACCCCACACGCAAGCAGGAGCTTGCACCCAAGAAAGAGCCAGAAAAAAAAAGACAAAACAACCCGCCAGAACCAAAGAACAACGACAAAGGTATATAAAATGGCAAAAGACTGCCAAGAGCTCATATTATCGCAAGAACCTACAGGTGGGGCACCTTTAACAAGCCACCTGATCATCACAGAGACGGTACCTTGATACTTGCTTGATGGGGTTCTGCAAGTTCTTCTATTCCCTAAGCCTGGCCTGAGGCCAGGTTTGACTTATGAGAGCTTGGTCCAACAGGCTGTTGCTTGAAGCTGCCAGCAGGACCACATATCCACCACAGGATATGTGGGCCTGCGGGCTGCTCCAAGCAACAGCCTGTTAGACCAAGCTCTCACAAGTGATCCATCCAAGTCACACACCAGATTACAGTCTCCGTGGTGTAGTGGTAAGACACTCGCCTGGCGTTCCGCGAGCGCTATGTCATGGGTTCGTATCCTGGCCGGGGAGGATTTACTGGGCACAATTCCTTAACTGTAGCCTCTGTTTAACGCAACAGTAAAATGTGTACTTGGATGAAAAAAACTATTCTTCGCGGCAGGGAATCGTATTCCAGGGACCTGCCCGAAACGCTACGCGTACTAGTGGCTGTACAAGAATGTAACAACTCTTGTATATATCTCAAAGAGCAGAAGAGAAGGCCGAACCAATGAGAAACGTCACTCTCCTGACCCTTAAAAGGAGGCGAAGCTGCGGGAGAACACCCGAGGTTAGACACCAAGCAAGCAGCGCCAAAATCAAGCCAGGCCGGTTACCAAGGAACCAGATGAATACATTCTCCCTGCAAGACCCCAGCTGCACCAGCTTCCCCCCCCCCCACCCCCCCTGGAGCAACAGTTGGGCTGGGAGAAAGAGGTAGGAAAACCCATCACAATCTTTGAGTACTAAGAAATAAGATCACAAAACACATGGAATCACAGCATCTCCATAACCCTGGACAACATGGGTTCCAAACAGGGTGTTCTTACCTATCACAGTTGCTGGACCACTATGACATGGCCTTAGATGGTATGGAAGACAAGCAAAACGTTGATGTAATTTACACAGATTTTGCAAAAACCTTCAACAAATGTGACCATGGTGTTATTGCACACGAAATGCGCTCAAGAGGAATTACCGGAAAAATAGGCAGATGGATCTACAATTTCCTAACTAACAGAACCCAATGTGTAATAGTCAACAAAGTAAAATCCAGACCATCAACAGTGAAGAGCTCAATCCCTCAGGGTACTGTGCTTGCTCCAGTATTCTTTCTCATTCTCATATTGGACAAAGACAAGGACACAAACTATATTACTGTATCATCCTTTGCAGATGACACTAGGATCTTTATGAGAGTAGACAGCATAGAGGACACAGTATATCTCCAATCTGAAGTAAATCAGGCCTTTCAATGGGGCTACAGAAAATAGCATGGTAATTAATTAAGATTAGTTCCAGCTCCTGCACTGGTTATAAAAACAAAACCCACGTACAAAATGCAGTCAAATCATACCATAGAACGTAAAAGCAATGTAAAGGATTCGAGTATAATCATGGCAGAAGACCTTACCTTTAAAGAACACAATAAAATAGCTGTCACAACTGCAAGAAAAATGACAGGTTGGATAACAGGAACCTTTCAAACAAGAGATGCTACATCAATGATGAAACTTTTAAAGATGCTAGTGCTCTCTAGAGTGGAATACTGTTGCTCAATGACATCCCCTTCAAAGCTGGAGAAATTGCTGACCTGGAGAGCATGCAGAGATCCTTTACCGATATAATCCACTTAGTAAAAAATCTAAACTATTAGGACCGACTAAATTCAAAAAGAATTTGAATTTAGAATTCAAATTCTAAATTTGAATTCCCTAGAGTGCAGGCAGGAGAGATACATAATAATTTACACATGGAAAATATTAGAGGGGCTGGTTCCAAATCTGCATACAGAAATAACATCACACGAGACCAGAAGGCATGGTAGGATGTGCAGAATAGCCCATTGAAAAGCAGAGGTGCAATAAGTACTCTGAGAGAGAACTCTTATCAACATCAGAGGCTCGAGACTGTTCAACACGCTTCCACTGCACATTAGGGGGAGATAACTGGCCGAATCCCCTCACAGTGTTCAAGAGAGAACTCGATATACACCTCCAAAGGATACCTGATAAACCAGGCTGTGATTCATATATCAGGCTGTGAGCAACCGCAACCAACAGCCTGGTTGACCAGTTCAGCAACTAAGAGGCCTGGTCAGGTACCGGGCCACGGGCACATTGGGCCCTGAAATCAATGCAAGGTAACTGCAAGGTAAGGTATCACCAATCCAACTGAAGGTGCCACCACAAAGCCTCTCAGTTAGGGAATGGCGCCAAGAATGGCAACACCGAAACCACACCGATAAGAAGGGTCAACCTCTGAGCCCCCAAACATCCAGCAAAGCCAGGGATGACCAAGATGGTTCAAACCATGGCAGTAAGAAGAAACCAAGAAGGATCATTGGCCAGGATGTAGGATACACCATGGGCGCAATGAAAATCGGAGAAGCAAACCCTGAGAATTCAGCAGACGAGCCCAAAGCAACCTGTCCCAGGAAGAAATGAACCAAAATTCATATGGACCCAGAACACCAAGCCTAGAGGAATCCAAACTAACTGCAGCACCTTCCACACATCCCAAACTCTCGCACCAGAAACTCAACAATGGAAACAACGACCACGGCCAGACATGGAGCACAAGCCACAACCCCCCAACCCCCAACCTGACGTCTGAGGCAACTGTGAAAGGTGAGTGAGAGCTGAAGAAAACCTTGGGAACAAACCCTGAAAAATGCAAATAGAACAGGCTGATGTCGCCGCCAGTGCATTCACTCCAGAATTCGTACACAGTGATTGTGAGTAGGGTAGGGACAGCTCGAAAGGAACCCAACCCACTAAGCCAAACCCCGCCCAATGGGAAAACTAAAAGAGCAAAGGAAAAGCTCCTGCAAAAGCAACCACTGAGCCACCTAGCTGGGTCAGCTAGCAAAACCCAGAAGCTTCGATGGGACCTGAAAAGTTTAACTGTCCCTGCATCTGTGTTGGATTGGCACACGTCACATTCCGAGCTAAGCCCTCAGACGCTTCGAAGCCAGAAGCAAGGGAGGAGGGGGAAAGACAAAACTGGCCCACCTGGGAAGGAAGAGGAAGTTCGGACAGAACCTAGGTCAAAGTGACCAACTTCCCCAAATCCGAAACCCAAACACTGTAAGCGGGGCAGATCCAGGGCATCCAACCATGCATACAACCAAGATCGCTGCAAAGTTGAAAACCACAAATACAAAGCAGTCGCTGCCTGAAAACTCTGAACTGCAACAGAGGAGAGGGAAGGCTAGAGCACATGACAAGAACAAGTCCCACACAACTCAGGGTCATAGGTGTCACCGACCCAACAGGCAGAATGGCAGAGACAGAATGAATGAACGTCATCAGGTGGCACAGGCAACGATCAACTCTCAAAATTGCACATGGCAAGAGTGGACTCGGAAGAGGTAACCATATAACAACCAAGCCCACAGGGGATTTCCAGGGCCCTGCAGATTATGCAGGAATAGCACTGGAAATGCCACACCAGTAGAACCCCTGCAGAGAGCAGGTAATCTAGCCACGCAAATCCCACAGAAAAGTCATGGGGGTGGGGAGGGGGGCAATAAGGGGGAGGTTTCAGTCACACACACACCCTAGGATGACCTGATAAGGTGAAAGGCAGAACTCACAAGCAGAAAAAAAACTGTGTTGAATGTAATGAAACCATTTTCTGGGTAGAACCCCAAAGGCTTCCTGGAGCTATTGGACTCATATTAGCTAATATTAGTATAACTGCTCCCTAAAAAGCTCCTTGTGGCTCCCTGAAGCTAATGACCCATAGAGAAGGAAAACAATCAGGTACTTACTAGGGAGGAGGAGGAGGGAGGACCACAGGAATTAAGACAAAGACGAGAGTCCAAGCAGAGAAACACAACCCAAAGCCACACAAGGGCATCGGGGCCCGATAACATTCACCAAACACTGGGCCACCAGAACCCTATTAATTCTAATATTTCTAACATCATGAGTGCATGGGTAGATCGCAGGCTGGTTAGACTTAATACCATAGATGTCCCGAAACCAGCAGCTTCACAATCAAGAGGACACAAATTGAAGCTAAGGAAACAAAGCTGCCGAAGAAATAAGAAAATTCACTTTGGCAAACAGAGTGGTAGACGGTTGGAACAAGTTAAGTGAGAAGGTGGTGGAGGCCAAAACCGTCAGTAGTTTCAAAGCGTTATACGACAAAGAGTGATGGGAAGGTGACACCATGAGCGTACCTCTCATCCTGTAATTACAAATAGGTAATTACATATAGGGTGAGTACAGAAACTTACCCTGGGCGAAGTCACACCCAAATTATATTCATACAGAGAGAGGAGATATGGAAAACCCCTCCACTTGTAAAAGAAGACCCTCGGAGGAGAAAACCAGGCACCACGAAAAGTTGAAAGGAACTTTTGATTCATATCCAACTGCCCTCAAACCCTGAAAGCCACAGCAGAGGGCCCCGGGATAAAGCCAATATCTTTGTCTACCGACCGGGATAGAAAAGCCGAGCCCAAGAAAGAAAAAGTCGAGCTTCATAGGAAGAAAAGGCATGACTGAAAGGAAGACCCAGATGCCTCAGCAGAACTAGTAAGCTCATCTGCCTCCACTCCTTTGTCGGAAGGAGCAACCCCCCAGGAAATGGCCAAGCCACATCCCAAGCTAAACCTTGCCCCAACCTGGAGACCCTCAGCCAATTAGGGGCTGGAAGCATGGGGAGGATCAGAGGAAGGGTGAACCACACCCAAAGGGGGAAGGAAGAGGTGGTGCTGACAGAACCAAGGTACAATTTACCAACATCTCCAATTCCTGGTCACTAATCACCAAATCAGGTAGTTCTGGGTCCTCCAACTTGACACTGAACCTAGACCGCTGAAACCTAGAAAATCTATCACACAACGCTGTCAGTGCCTGATGTGCCGTAACTTCACCAGGAAAGGTAAGAAAGATGAGATAAGGGGAACCAAACCCCCTACATTACTCAGGGTGGAAGGTGTAACCGACTCAACAGACAGCATATTAGAGGCAGAAGGAATAAATGTCACCCACGTGACACAGACGATGCGCAACCCTCAAACTCACACAAAGCAAGGGAAGGTTCAGGAGAAATATCCATGGGATCATCAAACCTGCAAGGGATTTCCAGAGCCCAAAGGAATTTGCCAAGCAGTACACCCAGGCACTGGGATGCTACACCAGACCTTTAGTTGAAGGCCATCTTTGGAATCTATATAGCCATATGACTAAGATAGAGAAGTGAAGGAAGCCAACACAGCCCTGGCCATATGGCTGCAGAGGCCATATGGGCAAAAACCACCACTTAGCTTAAAAGCAGAACATTGGAGCCAGAACAGAAGGGAGGCAACGCAGCACACACTACATCAGCATAGAACTGAGGATGGAGATGCTGACTGGCCATGAGCTGCCTTCCCCTCTCCCCCCCAAATGAGTCGGGGAGGAGATGCAAATGAGCTTGTGCTAGTTTCAAGAAATTTCTAGAATTTGTTTATATTGTTGAGACAATTCTCAAGGATACAGTCTTGTTCGAAGCCAGCAGTGATTTGTTTTGTTTCGGTGACTTTGTGGTTGCCTTCCCCGAGTGTGGAAGAAAAAAATTAAAATACAATAAAACAAAATAAAAAATATATAAATAAATAAATAAACAAGTCCATGTGCCTATGTTAGGGGGACCAGGTTCTGGTGCTGGTCCCCGGTAGGCCAAGAGAACTCCGCGGCTGATGCAACCTAGTAGACGATACACTGAAAGTGATGACAGTTCTCAGGGAGCCTCAAGGGGCTCCCCCAGAAAAGGTGGGCTCCATTCTCAATCTCAATTTTTATCTGGGAAGCAAGGCTGTTTACATCATAGAAGACTTTTTATATATTTTCTATGCAATAATATTATAATGATTATAAGGGAGGAGAAAAAAAAAAAAGACCCAATACTTGTGTATTATTAAACCAAATTTTCAGATGAATCTACATCCTTTGTCAAGGTGTTGTCAACAGTGAATTAAACAAAGATTCTAAGTGCTTGTGTTTATATGCAAGCACTTAGAATGCATTTATATGCAAGATAAATGCATTATTATATGCATTTATTGACAATGAATTATATGTCTGGCAGAGTGCCTTATGTGGCATTCATCATTAGACATTGCAATTGTAATAAGTTTATTGAGGTCAAATACACACAAAGAGGATGAGGTAGCTCAAGCTATTCTCACCCCGGTTCATCAGACATCGTTGTGATTATGTTCCCCAGGGACTCCCTGAGAGATGCCGGAACGTCTGAAGAATGAACAAGTGTCCGGGATCCTGGGAACTGTGGGTCAAGTAGTACGGGAACTTTATCCCTATTCTGAACACTATCTTCTTGAGGTTATCTTGAGATGATTTCGGGGCTTTTTAGTGTCCCCGCGGCCCGGTCCTCGACCAGGCCTCCACCCCCAGGAAGCAGCCCGTGACAGCTGACTTAACTCCCAGGTACCTATTTACTGCTAGGTAACAGGGGCATTCAGGGTGAAAGAAACTTTGCCCATTTGTTTCTGCCTCATGCAGGAATCGAACCCACGCCACAGAATTACGAGTCCTGCGCGCTATCCACCAGGCTACGAGGGCCCCTATACTATAAGGTCAGTACCTACATGAATTAATAAAATTAGTTAATTTAGTTTCATTAAGAATAAATTTGCAGTTAATTGGATCTACTTTACTAAAAGATTTGTTGTCCTTTACCATATCTATATGATCTATAATTACCCCCTTCTAGTAGGCATCTTTCTTTAATATTTGAGCAGTTATATACAATTATACTCTTATTAAAATCTATCTAGCGATTGAAATCCCAGCGATGGCATTATTCCAATCAATTTTTTTTACTGCTTTCTTGTGTTCAACTCTTTTCAATAAACAACAGCTAGTCACTGCAACATGTAATAAATTGCAATCATTGCAATTTATAACAAATACCATTACCTTCAATGTTATTATTATTATTATTACCATTATCAGCATTACCATTGTCACCTCTACCCTTGTTGACAATATTACCAGCACTACCACCCCTCCTGGTATTGTTATTGTTATCATTAACTCTATTATACTATCATACCCAACAGTATTATTACCATTACTCCCCATTGTTATTATTGATATTGTTTTGGTAAACTATTGTGGTAACGGTTACCATCATCATTATTACCGTCATTGTTATTACTATTATTACCTTTATTATTATTACTGTTACTCCCGTTATTATTGCGTTTGTTTTGGCAAATTGTTACTGTTCCCGTTCCCGTGGTTAAGTGGTAAGACACTTGCCACTTAGGAGGGAGGGCAGCCGGTCGGCCGAGCGGACAGCACGCTGGACTTGTGATCCTGTAGTCCTGGGTTCGATCCCAGGCGCCGGCGAGAAACAATGGGCAGAGTTTCTTTCACCCTATGCCCCTGTTACCTAGCAGTAAATAGGTACCTGGGTGTTAGTCAGCTGTCACGGGCTGCTTCCTAGGGGGTGGAGGCCTGGTTGAGGACAGGGCCGCGGGGACACTAAAGCCCCGAAATCATCTCAAGATAGCCTCAAGATTGCCTGGTGTTTTGCAAGCACTTTGTCCTGGGTTCGTATCCTGGCCGGGGAGGATTTACTGGGCGCCAATCCTTAACTGTAGCCCGTTTACCCAACAGTAAAATGGGTAACTGGTTGTTAAACAATTTGGCGGGTCATATTCCAGGTGAAATTAGGATTAAGGACTTGCCAGAAATGCTATGCGTGCTAGTGGCTGTACAAGAATGTAAGAACTCGAGTATACAGTATATAAATAACAAAAAATAATTAAACTGTAATGGATATTAATACTGATGGGAATGCTGGTAGTGTTAATGATAATAAAAATAACAGCAGTAGCGGTAATTATCTAAGTGTAGTTACAGGATGAGATCTATGCTCGTGGTGTCCCATCTTCCCAGCACTCTTTGTCATATAACGCTTTGAAACTACAGTACAGTATTGACAGTTTTGGCCTCCACCATCTTCTCACTTAGCTCACTTAGGTTGTTCCAACCGTCTACCATTCTGTTTACAAAAGAAAACTTTCTAATATTTTTTTTGCACCTTTGTTTTCTTAGCTTGAATCTGTGTTCTCTTGTTCTTGAAGTTGCTGGTTTCAGGAATTCGTCTTTTTGTCAATTTGGTCAATTCCTGTTAGTATTTTGTAAGTGGTGATCATTTCACCTCTTTTTCTTCTATCTTCTAGTTTTGGCATGTTTAACACCTCTAGTCTCTCCTCGTAACTCTAGTTTTTCAGTTCCGGAAGCCATTTTGAAACATAATTTTGCACCATTTCCAGTTTTATTTATGTGTTTCTAGAGATATGGGAACCATACAACTACTGCATATTCCAGTTTTGGTTTCTAGTCATGAACAGTTTCTTTCGTATTTCACACCTATGTAATTAAAAGAGATTTCGAAGTTGGAAAACTATGCATATGCTCCTCCTTTGTGTTCCTTTGGTGACAGTCTACTATCCAAAACCACCCCTAAGTCTCATTCTTATTAGAGTTCATTAATTCCTTTCCATATAATTTGTAAGGTGTGTGTGGTCTATTTTCTCAGTTTCCCCATTCCATAACATGGTATTTATTCACACTGAATTCCATTTGCCACTTGACACTCCAAACACTTATTTTATCTAGATTAATAGGGGAGTATGGGGGAGTGTGGGGGAGAGTGGGGGAGAGTGGGGGAGTACGGGGGAGAGTGGGGGAGAGTGGGGGGGAGTATTAATTTGAAGGACATGACAGTCGTCTGCGTCTCCTATCTTCCTTATGGTGTTAGTGTAAGTAATATAGAAAACAGATGTAGAGGTAACAATGGTAACATTGATATAGTAATGGTAATAATTAGAACAATACAGGTAATGGTGTTTATGTGATAAACTACTAAGATTGTATGTTGGAGATACTGGCTGTAGTACAGTATATTGAAAAAGAGTTGATAAACACAAGAAAGCAGTAACAAACCTATTTACTGCTAGGTAACAGGGGCATTCAGGGTGAAAGAAACTTTGCCCATTTGTTTCTGCCTCGTGCGGGAATCGAACCCGCGCCACAGAATTACGAGTCCTGCGCGCTAACCACTGTTTGGATTTTAATCACAGGTTAGATTTTAATAATAGTATAATTGTATGTAACTGCTCGAATATTAAAGAGAGATGCCTACTAGAAAGGGTTATTATAGATCCTATAGAAATGGTAAAGGGCAACAAATCTTTTAGTAAAGTTGATTTAATAAACTACAGAAGTATTCCTAATAAAACTAAATTAACTAATTTTATTAATTGATATAATCACAGGCATTGTGGTGTCCAGAATAAGGATAATGTTCCTGTGGTACCTGGCCCACAGTTCCCAGAATCTAGGACATATATGAACATTCATCAGAAGTTCCGGCATCCATCCCTGGGAAGTATAATCATAACGTGTAATGACGGACGTCACGTGAGGCACTCTGCCAGACATACAAACCCAAGCACTTAGAATCTTGGTTCAATGCACTTTTTACATAACCTTGATAAAGGATGTAATTTCATCTAGAAATTTGATTTAATAACGTGTTATTAAATTCACTCTATTTAACAGGCCTCTTATTTACCGATCTGCCAGTTCCATTGACCAGTTTGGGAGCAGTTTTGTACAAGTACTGTACAAGTATTTGGTCTTGTCTTCACTGTCATCCAAACACTACAGTATTGAAGTAAGCTTCTCAATAATAATAATAATTTATTTATTCTGTGCATTACTGATAGTAAACATGAATGAATATGATTAATATTGAGTGAATGCTGGTTATATAAAGGGTACAGTATGAAAGTTATACACATTCTCAAAGCAAAAGTTAATGTCTTAAAAAATTTTCAGCTGGAAATATATTAGAAACTGAGTAATGAACAATGACAATTTACTTGAATGTGTCAAAATAATAAGATATATACAAGGTACAGTACTGGTTTTATACAATGAACAATGTACTGTACTCAAATTCTCAGAGCCAAGGTTAATGTTTTCCATTCCATGAAATCAATGATCAAAAATTTTACAACAACAATATCATAGAAACTGGATAAATAATGAGCCCTCCAGACTTACTTAGATGTGACACAGGTTGGGAAGATAATATTTTCCAACCCCCCGCAGACCACATGGCCATTGTGTTCGTACTGCTGCTGCTGCTGATAAGTATGTTGATTTGGCTGGCTAAGACGCTTGTGAGGCGACTGCGCTCTCGGTTTTCTTGGTGAACGTGGTAAACTCCCTACAGAAATAGTTGGCATAAGTGATATTTACTATATAGATATACTAATGCACATACTGTATCAATAATTTTGATGTTTAGATCCCTTGAGGATATCTTGAGATGATTTCGGGGCTTTAGTGTCCCCGCGGCCCGGTCCTTGACCAGGCCTCCACCCCCAGGAAGCAGCCTGTGACAGCTGACTAACACCCAGGTACCTATTTTACTGCTAGGTAACAGGGGCATAGGGTGAAAGAAACTCTGCCCATTGTTTCTCGCCGGTGCCCGGGATCGAACCCGGGACCACAGGATCACAAGTCCAGCATGCTGTCCGCTCGGTTGACCGGCTCCCTTGTGAATGTTTAGAAAGTAAATTCATTCAAATGACAAAGGTACTGTATTTCATCGTCAATACCAGAAAACCTCATGAAATAAACAATACATATAGAACAGCAGGAGCATATTTAAAGTATTATTCATCCAGGCTTATCTTTTGGCTCCTCCCCAACGTAAATAATTTTAAAATTTAAACAAAAAACATACCGAAGATAGAAGTGTACCTCAAGTAATAATAATATTTTTGAACTATTAAAATGTTTGCTATAATAATTAATTATGATAAATTAGAATTCAATAAATGTTTAATAAAACAAATACCAAAAAGTCATTGTTAAAGAAAAGAATTAACCAATAATTTATACAAAAACAAAAATTTTATTTTGAAAAATGGGTTATAAACAATGCACTACACACCCAGTCATGTTACAAATAAAGCATGTCAGCCCAAATATTATATTTTCTAGGAGGAGCCCCTTGGTGACTATTCACAAAATCGAACACAAAACAATGGGTATAAATTGGATAAGTTTAGATTTAGGAAAGACCTGGGTAAATACTGGTTCAGTAACAGGGTTGTTGATTTGTGGTCTGTTCTGGGCATGAGAGGGGAAGGGTCACGCTATACGAGCTCCGCGGAAAACAATATATATCTAGGGACATTTCAGTGATACAGGAACTAAACACAGTCAGATAACTTTTAAAGTGTGTCTCAGCATATTAACCAATATATCATAGTGATTACCATCCGACCGTTTATGTTCAAGGAAAAATAAGTGAAATTCGTGTGTAGTCAACGCCTGCCCTCGTGGTGCCAGGAGGCCTTAGGCGATAGTTGCCAAGTCGTCATTAAATCACATCTCTCGCTATTGAAACATCAAGTAATCAGTGTCCATAGTGCTAAGCTCTCTATGCAAAACCTGTGTCTATTATAACAAAAATTAAGATAACATATTTTAATATCAAGTGAACAAATTATACACAAAATAATTCCGTCGTGTGTATGTAAACAAGGGCCATTTGGAGGTAGGCCCACCCCAGTACCCTCTGTGTGTGTATTCTTTCAAATTGTGTAACATACTCAGATAACTAGTGCCCAGACACAGAAACTAGACGCCTCCGCTGTAAGATAACTAGTGGGAAAATGCAAGTAATGTAATCTAACAAGTGAACAAAACAAATTAAGAGTGTGACACGTGGTAGCAACACTGGCCGTCCATACTGCCCCTCCGGGCCTGTCTGAAGTTGGTAAACACCCACGGCCAGCACCCACGGTCAACCCCCCCACCAGTCAACACCCCACCTTGTAAGACCTGGTAAGACCATCACCACTGAACAGAAGTGTTCAAAAAATGGCTTTGATAAAAACGTGCATAGAATGCAACATGAAGGTAGATTACCAACAGAGCTTTCAATGCCAACTCTGTTCAGCAGCCATACACAAAAAATGTGCCAACATGACTAACAATTCAAGGAGAAATGGTCCCAGTGACCACTCTGTGTACTGGCTCTGCAAAAAGGATGATTAACTTTTTTGAAGTTGATGGAAATCCTGGTTAAAACTCCCGCCGAAAACAGAGAATTACTAATTAATGCCTGCATAGCAATTTCTAATGTCTTCAAACAAACTGTACATGACACCAAGGTACAACCAGCTGTGGCACAGAGCTCGGTGGCAGCGGCGCCTGAGCAGAGCGCGGAGTCGGGGATGCCTGAGCAGGGCGCGGAGTTGGGGATGCCTGAGCGGAGCGCGGAGTCACAGGCCCCGGAGCAGAGTGCAGGTGTCACAGGCCCCAAAGCAGAGCACAGTGTCGGGGACGCCGCAGCAGAGTGCGGTCCCTGGCAAAGGGAAACAAACAAAACAAGGCCCCAAAATCTGTTGGTATTACAAATGGGCTACTTGTAAGCATGGGGAATCGGGAAGAACAAATGGAACATGTACATACGATCACACTAGAAAGTGCAGAAACCTCCTCAATACAGGTAAATGTACCAAAAGCTGTGAATTCTTTCACCCAGAAATTTGCAAGAACTCTTTGGACAGGAAAGAGTGCTTCAATGCTGAATGTCCAGCTTTTCATATAAGAGGTACCAGGCGAATAAAACCGACAGACTACCACTATGAAAACAGCCACTACTCCATCGACCGGGATAATTGTTTAGCAAGAGGAGGAGGAGAAGAATAGCTAAAAATGACCAGACTCTACCACCAACTCGGTCAAATGCTAGAGAGGACACAAACACAGTGACCTCCTTACCAGAGCCTCAGATATTAACACCAAGTAAAGCATCCAGCACTTCCACTAACACGATAACATCATTTATATTTGCCAATATCCAGGGTATAAAAACACGCAAATCCAACAAAGTTCACTTTATAGATGGTCTCCTTCATGAGGCAAATGCAGTGTTTGCAGCCCTAACGGAAACTCACACAAAGGACTACCTTGATGGTGAAATATGGATCTCAGAGTACAATCTCTTCAGATGTGATAGGAAACACCGGCTTCAGGGTGGGGTCAGCCTCTACATCAAAGACACACTCATCTGTACTGAGCTGCTAAACACCTCAAATGATATGGTGGAAGTGCTGATAGTCAAAATAGAGATCCTAAATGTAGTTGTTGTCCTTGTATATAAGTCACCGGAGGCAAACCCTCAGCAGTTTAAAGACCAACTAATGAAAATAGAACACTGCTTGGAAAACCTCACAAATCCAGCTCCGAACATCATCCTGCTTGGGACTTCAACCTACGGCACCTGAAATGGAAGCACCTGGCTAATACAGTAGTATCAGAAAGAATACCAGGAAGTAGCCTAAATGAACAGGCACATGCAAATGACCTGCTACGGATGTGCGATAGGTTTGCCTTAAACCAGCAAATAGTAGAACCAACTAGGAAGAACACGCTGGACCTCATTTTCACTAATAATGATGAGTGGATCGGGAACATAATGATTACAAATACCTGTTACTCAGATCACAACTTAATTGAAGTTCTGACAACCATGGGGGAACGGACCTTCAAAACCAGTCCAGATTCCCGGTGGAGGAGATTTCAGCAAATTCAACTTTAATAATAAACAGATAAACTGGGAGCAAATAAACCAGGACTTCACAGAAATAAACTGGGACGAACAGCTAGAAAATGCAAACCTGAACCAGTGCCTGAAAAAAATAAGCTCAGTAGCACTAGAAATATGTTCAAACCGCATACCCCTAAGAAAAAAGAGAAAGAGATGCAGATTGGAACGGGAACGTCGTTCCCTATATAGGCGAAGAAAACGAATCGTGGAACAACTTGAGAGTCACACCCTATCTCAAGAACGGCGAAGGTTAGGTAGAGAAATAGAAACAATTGAACTCAAGCTACAAGAATCATACAAAACCCAGGAGAGGCAAAGAGAGCAAAAGGCCATCAGTGAAATAGAGAGAAATCCGAAATATTTTTTCTCCTATGCAAAATAAAGATCAAAAACCACATCTAGTATCGGGCCCCTGCGAAAGGGAGATGGAACTTTCACCGATGACAACAAAGAAATGAGCGAGTTACTGAGGAAGCAATATGACTCTGTTTTCAGCGAGCCATTAAATGCACTAAAGATTGATAACCCAAATGAATTTTTCATGGATATGATACCAACATCAAATCATATATCAGACGTCGCCCTATCCCCACTGGATTTTGAAGAAGCCATAAACAGTATGCCTATGCACTCTACACCAGGCCCGGATTCTTGGAACTCCATATTCATCAAAAACTGTAAAAAACCACTATCGCAGGCCCTTCACATTCTGTGGAGACAAAGCCTAGATACTGGCGTTATTCCTGATATACTAAAAACAGCAGAGATAGCACCACTTCATAAAGGAGGAAATAAGGCAGAGGGAAAAAATTACAGACCGATAGCACTAACATCGCACATCATAAAAATTTTTGAGAGAGTGCTAAGAAGTAAGATCACAAAATACATGGAATCACAGCATCTCCATAACCCCGGACAACATGGTTTCAGAACAGGGCGCTCTTGCCTGTCGCAGTTGCTGGACCACTATGATATGGCATTAGATGCTATGGAAGACAAACAAAACGCTGATGTAATTTACACAGATTTCGCAAAAGCTTTTGATAAATGTGACCATGGTGTTATTGCACATAAAATGCGTTCAAAGGAATTACCGGGAAAATAGGCAGATGGATCTACAATTTCCTGACTAACAGAACCCAATGTGTAATAGTCAACAAAATAAAATCCAGCCCATCAACCGTGAAGAGCTCAGTCCCCCAGGGTACTGTGCTTGCTCCAGTACTTTTTCTCATCCTCATATCGGACATAGACAAGAACACAACCTATAGCACTGTATCATCCTTTGCAGATGACACTAGGATTTTCATGAGAGTTGGCAACAG
Source organism: Procambarus clarkii (assembly GCF_040958095.1). Lineage (NCBI taxonomy): Eukaryota > Metazoa > Arthropoda > Malacostraca > Decapoda > Cambaridae > Procambarus > Procambarus clarkii. Next base: position 22,213,687 of record NC_091234.1, on the reverse strand, counting down.
AGGACACGGCAAACCTCCAATCAGATGTAGATCAGGTCTTTCTATGGGCTACAGAAAATAATATGGTGTTTAACGAGGATAAGTTCCAGCTCATGCGCTACGGAAAAATTGAAAATATAAAAACAGAAACCACGTACAAAACTCAGGCAAATCATAACATAGAACGAAAAGGCAATGTAAAGGATCTGGGTGTACTCATGTCGGAAGACCTTACCTTTAAAGAACACAATAAAGTAGCTGTCACAACTGCAAGAAAAATGACAGGCTGGATAACAAGAACTTTTCACACTAGAGATGCTATACTGATGATGATACTTTTCAAAATGCTTGTGCTCTCTAGAGTGGAGTACTGCTGCACAATGACAGTCCCTTTCAAAGCTGGAGAAATTGCTGACCTGGAGAGCGTGCAGAGATCCTTTACTGCTAGAATCCACTCAGTAAAACATCTAAATTACTGGGACCGACTAAAGAGCCTAAATCTGTACTCCCTTGAGCGCAGGCGGGAGAGATACATAATAATTTACACGTGGAAAATAATTGAGGGGCTGGTCCCAAACCTGCACACAGAAATAACATCACATGAGACCAGAAGACATGGCAGGACGTGCAGAATACCCCCGTTGAAGAGCAGAGGTGCAACAGGTACTCAGAGAGAACTATCAACATCAGAAGCCTGAGACTGTTCAACACACCTCCACTTCACATAAGGGGCATAACTGGCAAACCCCTCACAGTGTTCAAGAGAGAACTGGATAAGCACCTCCAAAGGATACCTGATCAACCAGGCTATGACTCATACGTCAGGCTGCGAGCAGCCGCATCTAACAGCCTGGTTGATCAGTCCAGCAACCAGGAGGCCTGGTCGACGACCGGGCCGCGGGGACACTAAGCCCCGGAAGCACCTCAAGGTAAGGTAACCAATTACCGCATAATATAATAGAAGTAGGATCCCTTGATTGTTTCAACTGTAGGTTAGACATGTATGTGAATGAGTTTGGGTGGATGTAAATAGGAGCTGCCTCATATGGGCCAATAGACCTTCTGCAGTTACCATCATTCTTATGTTCTTATTCCTTAAGCTATCAGTCTCAGAAGTCCTTTTAGGCCTAACAGGACCAGAGCCAGAACCTGGCCACACCTTCAAAGATGTGTAGGGAGCGGGACATAGTATCATCACCTCACTGGGAAATCATCTAGAAAGTCAGTGACGCCTTACAGACAACAACATGGTTCATATAAAACGAAGCAATGAAACTGCTAAAAGATTGCAACAATGCAGGCAAAACAGGTGAATCACTCATTACACAATAGAGGATAGGGGAGTTAAAAAACAAAAGGAGAGAGAACATTTTCTGAAAATTCTACATGTATAGTATATACTAGCATAAATGAAGACAAAAAATATTAGAGGCAAATAGCAAAATTCAGCTTAACTACTGCACTGAGCAGAGCGCCTTATGGAGCGAGATTGGGGGTGCGCAGTGTGCCATATGGCACTTTTTGGTATAGGGAGTGATTCAAAACTCCCACAGCTACACGAGGATCACATCCTGTGCCTCAGGACTCCAGTAAACAGACGCCATCTTGAAAAAAAATCATCAGTATCCATACTTGGCTGTGAGAGCCTCAGAACTAAGAGCTACTAAAGTTGGCGCATGCAGGAGTAGCTCTCAACACTGCTGTGCAGCTAGGGGGCCACAGCACCACTTAGTAATAATAAATATAATAGGTAACTAATTATTTTGCATTGAGGTGTCATAGATGATTCTGACTGTGATAAAGATTATGTACAATGTTCAGATATCAGTGAATACAATGTTAGTTATGATATCCTCCAAAGCGACATCCACACCGCTGCGAACTCCTGCACCATGCAGTGGGCCCGACGGAAGGATGGATCCCACCGCCCCTGGCCGGCCTGGTGAGGACTCACTGGTCACAAAGCCCCAACCAAGAGATGCGATGCGTCCATGAACACATTGAGCAGCCGACACAAGGCCCCCAGGGGTCGAACCCAATGATCGTGAGAGAAGCGGAAGGGGCATCCCCGAAGGAACCAGAACAGCTGACGAAGTCAAACCCAGCCTGGCAGGTAGACCATCACAGCAAATTTCAGACTCCCGCACAACCACCTCGTGACCCGGAAGCCTCCCAGAAACAGTCGAAAGTGGGATTGCAGCCACAGCAGAGCCTCTGGAGGAAGAGACAAGGAAGCAGTCCAAGAGTCCCACACAAGACCCAGCCAGGTATGAACCTGAGAGGGAACCAGATGGGATTTCCTCCAGTTCAACTCGGCGAGCTGGGAAAGAACCAAATCCCTGGCGAGCAGACATGCAGACTGGCTGGGAGGCCACATCAGCCAGTCGTCAAGGTAGACCAGCATCCGAACCCCTTAGAGATGCAAATGGATGATCACAACCTGGGTAAGGCATGTGAAAATGCAAGGTGCCAGATTCAAGCCAAATGGAAGGCAACGAAAGCGGTAAACCTGATACCCCACAAAAAAACTGAGCCAGTCCCTGAACCCCGGATAAATTGGGACCTGCCAATACGCATCCAGGAGGTCCAGGGACACCATCCAAGCACCCCGGCTCAAAAAGAAGACTGACCTGGGACAGAGTAGTCATCCGAAAGGAGGGGCAAAAGACCCAGGGGGTTCAGATGGGGCAAGTCCAGAATGAACCACAAGTTCGTGCAGTCCCATTTCGGAACTGGAAACAAGTGGGAAATCCACCTGAGGGATGAGGACCTTTTGACCACGCCCAAGTGTACCCACTCTAAGATGACTTGACAATGCAGAAGAAGAGGCCTGCCACGTCAGCCCCGAACCCCCCAAAGGAGGAGGGACCACCCAATGCCACCGCAAGCTGCAAGAAACGACCCGAACGCCCACGAATCGTGAGACCAGGCATGAGCAAGCAATGCAAGCCTCCCTCCCCCCCACATCGTCCCTGTCAATGAGACTACCCATAAAAGGGCTGACGCTCCTTACGAGAAGCCGACTGACGAGCAGAGCGATCACTGCGCCGACCAGATGCCATTGGCTCCGAAGGCTACACCGGCTCCGAAATTGGCACCACTGGCCTACCACGACAGGAGGAACCCTGAGCCCTGGCATGACCTTTCCGGGAAGACCCCCATGGGCTCCCCAGAGAACCAAAAAGTCCGACAGACGACAACTAGAAACCGCCGCTTGCAGAAACTGCACCACCGCAGACTCTGCAAACAGCAAAGGACAAAAAGGCATAGAAAACCTAAGAGCCAGAGCCCAAGCGGATTCCAAAGATTGAACGAGCACCGCCTGACAGCATGTGAGACGAGAAGCAAAGAACAGAGATGCCGCCTCCCTTAGGATCGGTGCAAACAGCTTTAACTAAGCAGCCAATGCCCGTACTGCCAAATTCAGCGCACCAGAACCAGGATCAGCACCCAGTGCCTCCTTGTCCTCCTCAATAAAGTCCGAAGACAGCTCGAGAAGGGAAAAGGATAAACACAAGACCGAAGCCAAATGGCCATGGGTGGGCAAGTCCTCAGCAACCAGGGCAGCCGAAAGAAAGGGAACCCTCAAATGAAGCTGTACCAGGCTGACATCTGGAGGAAGGGCAGGGGAAAAAGCAAACACGCATTGAGGCGTTCAAACTCGCCTCACCAGGTAAACCTGAACAACCATAAGGGCCTCTTGTCACTCAAGCATGCAGGACCAACAGAACATATGCCACACTCCCCAACGAAAAGACAGGACAGTCTGCCTACCAGGATGACTCTACAACCTCGTAACATACCCAGTAAGGAAAGGAAGAACCGAACTCAAAAGAGGCAGGATCCATTATCAAGGAGTAATCCGGGTCACTCAGGGGGTAAGCTGCAATGGCCACCCGCACTTCATGGGGGGGATGCGGGAAGCTGAAAACCTCCGGAAAGAAGGGACTGAAGTACCCAAGGGAACCTGGAACCGAACCCGAGGAGGGTTTGACACCATATCAAACTCGTACAGGGAGGGAGGATAAGAAATCCCCACCTCCTGCAACAACAAGCCCCACTCAGAGGGAACCAAAACCCAAGCAGGGTCAAACAGAGCCCAAGCCCCTCAAGTTAGCCCCTTCTCTGCCCTGGGAACCTCCACACCAGGACCCAGGGCTGAGCCGTCCTCCAAACCCTCTGCCTCAAAAGAGAAGGCAGAGTCCACCGGAAAAGCTGGAATGAAGGGGCTCACTGGTCAGACCCAGAAGCACCAGCTGAAGGAACAGGCTCAAATGCCTCCGTCGTCACACCGGAAGGGGTATCCCCCCAAACCGCCCGAGTCTCACCACCAACTAAACCCTACCCTGACTCCGAAACCCTCAGATGCTTCGGAGCTGGGTGCAAGGGAGGAGGAACAGGACACACAACACCAGGGGGAAGGACAAGGGGGAAGGACGAAACGAAAGTCAAGGCAACTAACACCCCCAAGTTCGAATCCCTATAACCAAAACGGGGCAGTCTTGGGGCATCTGGGTGAGCAACTAACTTAAAGAGCGCTGCAGCAACCTAAAATGCGCATCCAACACCGAAGCTGCCTGCACCCAAATATCAAGATCAGTGGATTGGGTTAACTGGATTACAAGCAAGGAACACCACTCGCAGGACTCTTGGTCGAAGGTGTTACCGACCCAACAGGCAGCATGATGGAGACAACTGGTGAGTGTCATCCTGAGACTGAGACAAGGAAACAGAGCAACCCTCAAATTCGCACAAAGCGAGATGGGACCCAGGAATGCATCCATCGGACCTCTGAGCCCCAATGGGGGTGTCCAGGGCCCTTAGACACTCTGCTAAGGGAAGCTCAGGCAAAGTACTGATAACTGGCGCCCCAAACTACCAAGCGAACTACTAAAAGCTGAACCCCCGGGATGTGTACACTCACAGGGACCTAGTGGAGGACCACCAAATATATAGAAGGGGTACAAATACCAAGGGGCAGACCCCCCTCCCCCACCACCAGGCAGGAAACAAAAAGTAAAAGAAAAACCCCTGCAAGAGGACAATGACCCAGGCGGAACAGAGCCGGCCACTATGTTATGGTGAAAACTAGGTGCACATTACCTTATGCCCCTACCAGTGATGAAACTATCTCCTATCCAGAGACAAACAGTGGTGCATGAAACACCCCAGCTGACTCCAAGGGCGGACAATCACCGAGCAGTAAAACACCCCATGGAGGCAGGCCCCAAGCAACTTGTGGAAGATAACCCCCTAAGCCACATGGGCAGGGGTTATCATAACTATCTAGGGATAGTTTGATAATAACCGAAGCCAGGCTTGACCGCCTAGCCTCGGGCCCAGCTTCGGGAGTAGAAGAACCCCCAGAACCCCATCAAGCAGGTATATCATAACCAACATTGTATTCACCGATCTCTGAACATTGTACATAATCTTTATCCCACTCAAAATCATCTATGACACTATTAACGCAAAATAATTAGTTAAATATTTTATTCATCATTACTAAGTGGTGCTGTGGCCCCTAGCTGCATAGTGGTGTTGTGAGCTGCGTCCTGCATGTGCCAACCTTGGTAGCTCTCTCAGTTCTGAAGTTCTCACAGCTAATGTAACCCCACATTACAGGGCACCTAAGTAAGGGAACCCCTAGGTGCATGCAGCCCGAGTACTTGTGAAATTACACCTGGCTCGCACAACACCACAGGAGAAGACCACACCACAAGGTACAATACTGTTAAGTGTCTGGATCCAGAGTCGCATGACTGCCAGGTCTCACATCAGCCACAGAACTGGGGGGGGTGGAAAGCCGGCACGGGGGTCTGGAGCTCCCCCTTCCTATAGCTATAGGCAGCTGTATAGCTACACATACAATGGTGTGGTGACAGTTGTGACATCATGCTCGTTTGCTCGTATTTAGTTTGGAGAGTTCTGTCCAACAGTTCGGGTTTGAGTAGCAATTTTTTACCCATATAGGGTTTGCTTTGGGGTGCCTACCTTTCTGGGTTTCTGACCCAGTTGATGGCAGACATAGAATGCTTCAAACCACACGGGGGTTTCTATAGGCCATTGCTCCTCTTGCTTCTCTGAGAGAGCCAGGTTCTGGCCCGTGGTCCCCCGGTAGGCATAATAACTCCATTCGCTTTGACTGATGCCACGGTCTAACACATTTATATCAGCCTGGAGAGCTCTGGCGAGTCGAAGGGGCTCCCCCTCAGATAAATATTGAAAGACATTGAAGTAATTATGAAAAATGTTATTCCCTAGCCCCAGCCACCCCGGACTAGCATCTCTCAGCGCTCAAGCACTCAAGAGCCCATCAATTCCTCAACTTCTCTGCTCCATCCTGCCCAAAGTGAGTCACATATAATATTTTTGTTCACGTTCCCATGATCAGGGAACGCATTTTAACAAATCAGAAAAGAAATTTTGGGAAAATAATTTTTTCTTGCACACTGCAGGAGGGGTTTTATGTGAAGGCTGTGCAGTATCAGGGTTAAACAACCCTGGTTGTGATCCACACCATCAATGTAACAACCCTGGTTGTGATCCACACCATCAATGTAACAACCCTGGTTGTGATCCACACCATCAATGTAACAACCCTGGTTGTGATCCACACCATCAATGTAACAACCCTGGTTGTGATCCACACCATCAATGTAACAACCCTGGTTGTGATCCACACCATCAATGTAACAACCCTGGTTGTGATCCACACCATCAATGTAACAACCCTGGTTGTGATCCACACCATCAATGTAACAACCCTGGTTGTGATCCACACCATCAATGTAACAACCCTGGTTGTGATCCACACCATCAATGTAACAACCCTGGTTGTGATCCACACCATCAATGTAACAACTCTGGTTTTGATCCACACCATCAATGTAACAACCCTGGTTGTGATCCACACCATCAATGTAACAACCCTGGTTGTGATCCACACCATCAATGTAACAACTCTGGTTGTGATCCACACCATCAATGTAACAACCCTGGTTGTGATCCACACCATCAATAAAACAACCCTGGTTGTGATCCACACCATCAATGTAACAACCCTGGCTGTGAACCACACCATCAATGTAACAACCCTGGTTGTGAACCACACCATCAATGTAACAACCCTGGTTGTGATCCACACCATCAATAAAACAACCCTGGTTGTGAACCACACCATCAATAAAACAACCCTGGTTGTGAACCACACCATCAATAAAACAACCCTGGTTGTGAACCACACCATCAATGTAACAACCCTGGCTGTGAACCACACCATCAATGTAACATACTCTGGTTGTGATCCACACCATCAATAAAACAACCCTGGTATGGTGTGCAATGCAGTGGTAATATTGAAAGGAAGTAGACAAGGGAACAACAATGAAAGCTAGAAATGCAAATCGAGTAGTAGAGGTATAAAGAAATTATCGTACCTTGTACGATTCACTATCTTGATTCATTTTAAAAAATAATAAATCAGTCATACCTGGGCCATCAAATATTGCAAGGGGCGAAACTGCACGTCCTCGGGGTTTGGGCGATGGCATGCGTCGTAGTCTGCGGGGACTCAATGGACACTTGACCATAGGTTGTATAGTCTTACACTCTACAAAAAAATGTTTGTACTTATTAGTCATGATTGTAATCAAAATGAACAGAAAAATGAGAGCTGTGATGAGAGGGAAAAGTATCAGATTGAAGAAATAGCATCAGCAAAGTACCACATTACCTAAGTGTAATTACCTAAGTGTAGTTACAGGATGAGAGCTACGCTCGTGGTGTCCCGTCTTCCCAGCACTCTTTGTCATATAACGCTTTGAAACTACTAAAGGCCAAGACCTTTCAGTAGTTTCATAGCGTTATATGACAAAGAGTGCTGGGAAGACGGGACACCACGAGCGTAGCTCTCATCCTGTAACTACACTTAGGTAATTACACTTAGGTAATTACATGGGTCAATTCTTGCACCAATAATGCTCACAGTCTATATAAATTAGTGTGAAATATTTAGACAGGAGGACTGACATGCCCTTCAAAATTAATTGACAAACTAAGTGAATATAGTAACACACAGCAAATGCAATATAATGAGGACAAATGCCAAGTAATGAAAAGTGTGGGAAACACACCATATATGTAGAACATACAAGTTATATGAAAAACCTTTTAAAACTCGGTAGTGATCACTACATGGAGCCGGTCGGCCGAGCGGACAGCACGCTGGACTTGTGATCCTGTGATCCTGGGTTCGATCCCATGGCGCCGGCGAGAAACATTGGGCAGAGTTTCTTTCACCCTATGCCCCTGTTACCTAGCAGTAAATAGGTACCTGGGTGTTAGTCAGCTGTCACGGGCTGCTTCCTGGGGGTGGAGGCCTGGTCGAAGACCGGGCCGCGGGGACACTAAAGCCCCGAAATCATCTCAAGATAATCTCAAGATGGTTAAAAACGAGACTGCAGCCTCAAAATTGACAAAATTCCCCAGCAATGAAAACAAACAATTAAAATTTTGTGAAACTAGCCGGTCGGCCGAGTGGACAGCACGCTGGACTTGTGATCCTGTGGTCCCGGGGTCGATCCCGGGCGCCGGCGAGAAACAATGGGCAGAGTTTCTTTCACCCTATGCCCCTGTTACCTAGCAGTAAAATAGGCACCTAGGTGTTAGTCAGCTGTCATGGGCTGCTTCTTGGGGGTGGAGGCCTGGTCGAGGACCGGGCCACAAGGACACTAAAAAAAAAAAAAAAAAAGCCCCGAAATCATTTCAAGATAACCTCAAGAAGCCTCATGCTAGTTTGCCGCACCTCTTCCCACATTTGGGGAAGCCTGGCTGACCTGGCCCGTGTCAGCCAGGCTTCTCACCAAACAATTCTAGACTCGTGTGTATCTGGTAGTTGTCGTTGCTCTAGCTATGGTTTCCCATTTGCGAGTGGTGTCTTTATTTTTGGGGCTCTGTTCTTATGCTTAAGTGTGTATGAGAAAGGAGTTTAGTGTTTTGGAGCTGCATGCCCAGAATTTCCTTCCCTGTGCACTCTGTATGTACTACTCTTACATGGTCAGGGTTGCCTTCTATAGGGTGTTCAGGAAACACTTCCACTTGGAGGCTTCTTCGCATGGGGTGGTCCTCGCCCTTCAGGTAAGCTGGTGGTCTGTGACTTTTGTCTTTCCTCGGTTCTGCGAGTATTTTTGACTGGTGGGCAGCACTGCAATCTGCGCGACCTGTTAGAAAATTAGCACACAGTGTGCAGAAATTTCTCCCAGGGTGCTCGTTCTCTGCGGTTTGGTCTTTGGGGTATATTTGGCAATTTTATTTTCATTAGTGTTCAGTTTTAACTTGCTTCATCAGCTTGGCCCAGTCTCTGATCAAGCCTCCTGGTTGCTGGGCTGGTCAACCAGACTGTTGGACGCGAGTGCTCACAACCTGACATATGAATCACAGCCTCGTTATCAGATCCTTTGGAGGTGCTTATCGGGTTCTCTCTCGAATAATATGAGGGGTCGGCCAGCTATGGCCCTTATGTGAAGTGGAGGCGTGTTGAACAGTCTCAGGCTTCTGATGTTGATAGAGTTCTCTCTCAGAGAACCATTGCATTTCTGCTTTTCAATGGGGGTATTTTACACATCCTGCCATGCCTTCTGGTCTCATGTGATGTTATTTCTGTGTGCAGATTTGGGATCAGCCCCCCTTTAATATTTTCCACGTGTAAATTATTATGTATCTCTCTCTCACCTGTGCTCTAGAGAATACAAATTTAAGCATTTTAGTCGGTCCAAATAGTTTAGATGTTTTACCAAGTGAATTTTGGCAGTAAAGGATCTCTGCACACTCTGCAGGTCAGCAATTTCTCCAGCTTTGAAAGGAGCTGACATCATGCAACAGTATTCCACTCTAAGAAAGCACTAACATCTAGAAAAGTATCATCATTGGTATAGCATCTCTTGTTTGAAAGGTTCTTGTTATCCAACCTGTCATTTATTTTACAGTTGTGATAGCTACTTCACTGTGTTCTTTAAAGGCAAGACCATCTGACATTATTACACTCAAATTCTTTACATTGTTTTTTCGTTCTATGGTATGATTTGACTGCGTTTTGTACGTGGTAACCATTTATATATTTTAATTTTTTCCATAGTGCAGGAGCTGGAACTTATCCTCATCAAATACCATTTTGTCTTCAGTGCCCCATTGAAAGACCCGAGTTACATCTGATTGGAAGCTTGCCGTGTCCTCTATGCTGTATACTCTCATAAAAAAACCTAGTGTCATCTGCAATGGATGATATGGTACTATATAGTTTGTGTCTTTGTCTAGGATCGGTACGGTAATGAGAGAGTACTGGAGCAAGCACAGTACCCTGGGAAACTGAGCTCTTATCAGTTGATGGTCTGGATTGTTGAACATTTGTTGAAGACTTTTGCAAAATCTGTGTATATTACATTAGCATTTTGCTTGTCTTCCATGGCATCTAAGGCCATGTCATAATGATCCAGAAATTGTGATAGGCAAGAGCACCCTGTTCTGAAACCATGTTGTCCAGGGATATGGAGATGCTGTGATTCCATGTATTTTGTGATTTGTATCATCATTGATTTTATGATGTTTGATATTAGTGCTATCAGTCTGTAATTTTTAGCCTTTGGCTTGTTCCCTCCTTCATGGGGTGGTGCTATCTCTGATGTTTTTAGTATGTCAGGGATAACACCAATATCTAGGCTCTATTTCCACAGAATGTTAAGGGCTTGCAATATTGTTTTTTTTCAATTCTTGATGAATATGAAGTTCCAGGAATCAGGACCTGGTGCAGAGTGAATAGGAATACTGTCTATGGCTTCTTCAAAATCCAGTGGGGTTAGTTCTGCCCTTCTGATATACGATTGATGTTGCTGTCACATCCATGAAGAATTTGTTTGGGTTATCAATCTTCAGTGTGTTTAGTGGCTCACTGTAAACATGGTCATACTGTTTCCTCAGTATTTCGCTCATTTCTTCGTTGTCATCTGTGAAAGTTCCATCTCCCTTGCACAGGGGCTCAATACTAGATGTAATGTTTATTCTTGATTTCGCACAGGAGAAAAAATATTTTGGATTTATCGCCATTTCACTATTGGCCTTTTGTTCACTTTGCCTCTCCTGGATTTTGTATGATTCTTGTAGCTTTAGTTCAATCATTTCTATTTCTCTACCTAGCCTTCTACGTCATTTTTGAGATAGGGTGTGACACTCAAGTTGTTCTGTGATTCCTTATTTTAGTCTATAGAGGGAACTCTGTTCCTGTTCCAATCTTAATCGCTTCCTCTTTTTTCTCAGGGGTATGTGGTTTGAGCATATTGCTAGTGCTACTGAGCTTATTTTTTCCAGGCACTACTTCAGGTTTGCATTTTCTAGCAGTTCTTTCCAGCTTATTTCTGTGAGGTCTTGGTTTATTTGTTCCCAGTTACTAAAATTGAATTTGCTGAATTCTCCTACTCTGGGACTTGCTGTGCAGGTTTATACCCGGAGCGGGTTCTGGGAGTTCTTCCGGCCTGAGGCCTGGCTCGACTTGTGATAACTTGGTCCAACAGGCTGTTGCTTGCGGCGGCCCACAGGCCCACATATCCACTATAGTCTGATTGGCCCGGCACTTCTTAGAAGAACCTAAGTGCCTCTTGAATACATCCACCTTTGTTCCAGCAATATTTCTAATGCTTGCTGGGAAGGTGTTGAACAGCGGTGGACCTCTGATGTTCAGAGAGTGCTCACTGATTGTGACTATGGCACCTCTACTCCTCACTGGTTCTATTCTGCATTTCCTTTCGTATTTTTTGTTCCAGTATGTTGCTATTCTACTGTGCAAATTTGGGACCTGGCCCTCCAGTATCTTCCATGTATATATTATTTGATGCCTTTCTTGTCTCCTTTCCAATGAGTACATTTTGAGAGCTTTGATACGGTCCTAATAATTTAGACGTTTTATCGTTTCTATGCATGCTGTATATGTTCTGTATTCCCTCTAATTCAGAGATCCCTCCCGCTCTGAAAGGGGAGTGACTACCAAGCAATACTCAAGATGGGACAGCACCAGTAATTTAAATACTGTAGTATTAGCATTACTGTGGGGTCTTTGGATTTGAATGTTCTCATAATACATGTTATTTTCCTGGCCGCCGCTATATTGTTTGGTTATACTGTAACCCCGCGATTATCCGGGATTCGAACATCCGAAAAACGCCCTTATACGGCCAAAATCGTGAACGGATAAAGTTATCACAATATCCGGCCAAAATAGCCACAGGGACCGGATTAAAGCAGGTTTTCTGCAGAAATTACACTATCCAGTCAGTCCCCCAGGTAATCGTGCCTTTGTCCGTATATGAAAACATGAGGCAGGCCATACGGTATTAATCCCGTCTGCCCGAGACTCGAGGCGCATGGTGTAGGTGGGGGTGGGGTGGGTGGGTGGTGTTGGGAGGGTGGGAGGGGTGCGTCAGGAGGGACTACCTGGGTACAGGAATTACCATTAATTTTAGAACAATTAATCATAGCCAAAAACAAATAAAATAACTACTAGTAATTATGTAATAACAAATAAATAAGTTTCCTAAAAGCATTGTGCACAGGCTGAAGTTTCCTTAAAAAATATTGTGAATTTTTTTCCTCCTGGCGGCCTACATAACGCGTTATGGCTGCCCCAAGTGGACCTGTCCAACACTGGTCAACCCATGTGCGTCCGTCCCTCGTGTTATACACAGTGCTGCGCCATTAGTGAAATATTTTTTTAAATAACTTTTTTATTTTCATAGTAACTTTGAACATTTTTGGCCAAGACTATGTCTGGTAGCAGCATCAATCGTTCTGGAGGTGTTAAGAGGAAGAAAGTTGTGCTAACAATTAAAGACAAGTCACAGTTATACGCCTCAACCAGTGCGGCCTCACAGTGTTGCGCCATTAGTGAAATATTTTTTTAAATAACTTTCTTAATTTTCATAGTAATTTTGAACATTTTTGGCCAAGAATGTCTGGTAGCAGCATCAATCGTTCTGGAAGTGTTAAGAGGAAGAAGATTGTCCTAGCAATTAAAGACAAGTTACGTGTTGTTCAAACAGTGAGGCGTCACAGGCAGCCAAGCGCCTTCAACAAGTGAGGCGCCACAGGCAAGCCAAGCTCCTTCAACAAGTGAGGCATTATAGGCAAGCCAAGCGCTTTCAACAAGTGAGGCGCCACAGGCAAGCCAAGCGCTTTCAACAAGTGAGGCGCAAGCAAGCGCCTTTAACAAGTGAGGCGTCACAGGCAAGCCAAGCGCCTTCAACAAGTGAGGGCATGCAAGCGCTTCAACAAGTGAGGTGCAAGCAAGCACCTTCAACAAGTGAGGCCTCACAGGCAACCCAAATGCCCTCAACCAGTGAGGCTTCAGCAGCTGGCAGTCAAAACTAACTTAGCTTAATGAACTGTACAGTAATTTTAAGTGTTAATTTTAGTGTTGTGTTAGTATAGGTTACGTAAATTGTTAAGAATTTTTAACTTCAAGATGTGTGGCATCAATCAAGAAGACGAACACCAACAAGGTAAGTTGAGGTTTGTAGTTGAATATTTAATAATTGTATGTGGCAAGGCAATTCAAATTATGTTGTTTGTAGTATAAAAATAGTTGGAAATGGTCACTTTTGGACTCGTAGGTGAAAAAGTACCATTATCCGAAAAATGTGATAATCCGGCTGGGGGTCCTTCCCATATTGTCCGGATGATCGAGTGGAGACAGTACTCATAAATGTCAAGTTGTCAGACATCATAATTCCCAGATCTTTTACTTGTAGCTTTCCTTCTATGATTGTGTCTGTGTCCTGTACAGTGTTTTGTTTAACCATACCTAAGTACTGTACCTGTACCTAAGTACTTGTCACCGTTAAACATCATGTTATTTTCAGTTGCCCAATAGAAGACTTTATTAATATCTGCCTGCAGTTTTTCAGTGTCTTTTACAGAGGAAATTTTTATGCTGATTTTTGTATCATCTACAAAGGATGACACGAAGCTGTGACTAGAATTTTTATCTATACAGGTACCTGTATCAGAGATATGAATAAGAAATAGCAGCGGTGCAAGAACCATGCCCTGGGGTACAGAGCTTTTCACTGCAATTGGGCTTCATCTTATTTGATTGACCATCACTCTCTGCATTCTGTATTCTGCATTGAGGTCTACTGCCCATGCTTGTCTGAACTTCAATTGTGATCTAAGTAACAGGTATTTGTAATCATTAGGTTCCTGATCAATTCATCGTTATTTGTGAAAATGATATACAGCATGTTCTCTCTTTCTAGTTGGTTCTACTATTTGCTGGTTTAAGGCAAATGTGTCACACATCCGTAGTAAGTAATTTACATGTGACTGTTCATTTAGGCTACTTCCCGATATTCTCTCAGATATAACTGTATTAGCTAGATTCTTCAATTTCAGGTGCCATAGGTTGAAGTCCCCAAGCAGGATGATGTTTGGGGTTGGATGTTTGGGGTTTTCCAAGCAGTGTTCCATTTTCATTAGTTGATCTTTAAACTGCTGAGGATTTGCCTCCAGTGACTTATGTACAAGGGCAAAAACTACATTTAGGATCTCTATTTTGATTATCAGCACTTCCACCATATCATTTGTGGTGATGAGTGTCTCTTTGATGAACAGGCTGACCCCACCCTACAGTCTGTTTCCTGTCACATCTCAAAAGACTGTACTCTGGAATCCATATTTCACTATCATAGTAGGTAGTCCTTTGTGTGGGTTTCCATTTTGTTTCCATTCAGGGTTTTTATACCCTGAATGTCGGCAAATATAAATTATGTTATGTTTGTGGAAGTGCTGGATGCTTTACTTTGTGTTAATATCTGAGGCTCTGGTAGAGAGGCCACTATGGTTGTGTCCTCTCTAGCATTTGACGAAGTTGGTGGTAGAGTCTGGACATTTTTAGCCATTCTTCTCCACTTCCTCTTGCTAAAAAATTATTGTGGTATATCAAGTTGTGGCCGTTTTCGTAGTAGTGGTCTTTTGGTTTTAATCGCCTGGTACCTCTTATATGAAAAAATGGACAGTCTGTTATGAAACATTCTTATTTAAAGTGTAGAAGCTTTCTGTACTTACTAGGGTGATTGTACTTGCACATTCCATTTTTCTTCCTAATATCCCATATTTTCAAATACCCCATTTATAATAACAGGTTTTGGGTCTTCCTTTTGATTGTCTCTCTCTTGGCCCAACTCTGGCATTGTGCCAGAGGCATGGGTGTACCTCTGGCATGCCCATGAACGTGAAGTGTGGAGGCAGGCTTCTGGGTCCTCCCAGCTCTACTTTCCCCATAAAGCAA
Organism: Procambarus clarkii; assembly: GCF_040958095.1. NCBI lineage: Eukaryota > Metazoa > Arthropoda > Malacostraca > Decapoda > Cambaridae > Procambarus > Procambarus clarkii. The sequence continues at coordinate 22,198,377 of NC_091234.1, read as the reverse complement.
GGTTTCATCCCCATTTCCTGGTGGTCAGGTGATCTGTCTCCCCCTGGGGGTTGACTATAAAGTCTGCCCACCAATGCTTCCCTCCATTACACACAGCCCCGCTCCTGTGTCAGGTAAGCTACGGGCTCACCATAGCCCGTGCTACTTGGAACTTGTTCCGAGTAGCTGAATCTATAACAACAGCATGCTTCCCTTCCATACTGGCTACTCATTCCTGTGCCACCTCTTGGGTGACTTAATCTTCATCAATTAATCAGCTTTCCTCCTCACTATCTTGCTCTGATGAAGGCCGAATTGAGCTGAAAATGCGTTCAGCATTCTCTAATTTTTTAAATGTGGTTTTCCCCATACTTGGATCAGAATTTCTGTGATCGTTGTTTGCATGCATGCATATATGTACTTATGCATATATGTACATATGCATATATGTACATATATGTACATATGCATATATGTACATATATGTACATATGCTGTAACTAACAGCCAGAATGCACTACTTGGCCTACTATGCAAGGCCTGATTTATGTAATAAGCCACATTTTCCTTAAGTTATATTTTCTAATTTTTTTCTTATTAAATGATAAAGCTTTCCACTACATTATACACTATATGAGTTCATTTGTTTAAATTTGAGTTAAAACCAAGGTAGAAATATGACTAAACCTAAACTACCTAACCTATCTTAACCTAACCTAAACTAATATAACTAAGTCAGTAATTCATGTTCTTAATATAATAATATTAAGTCAAATAAACCAAGTGGATACTATTATTTTTAATCATGGCAAAAGGAATGATAAAGATCAGCTATGGCAATTAACCAAAAGCTAGGCTCAGCTCAGAACTTTACGTTCGTTTCCTACAAACACAGCTAAACAAGTACTATATAAACAACAACAGCAAAAGCATACAACAATAAGATGAAAGACACGTTACCTTCTGTGTCAAGATCGAAGTCATCGTGAGAGAGTCGCTCAGGGCCATACGCGATGAAGATATCATCGTCGAAGAAGAAATCCCGTAAACTGACTACCTGTTGGGTGAAAAGAGAAATGCATTTAGTTATCTAGCATGGTAAACAACTGAAATGTTGTAAATGTTTGCACAAGGATTACTTCTCCATAGTGCAGACTGAAAATTTCAGCAAGTCTGTATATTGCATTAGAGTTTTGCTCATCTTCAATGACATCCTCACAGTTCTTTAGTAACCGAGAGCCAGGAGAGTCCTCCTCTGAATCCATGTTGGGCAGGATTATTTACCCTTTGGCAGATTATGTTGAGTGAATAGATGATATGGAATGTGTTAAGGGTAAGGCAAAAGCATTGAGTACAATGTACATGATTTGAATACATACTGAGGTCAGCTGTACTCTCTTTATGTACCTTAACAAAAGGACAGTTACCACCTAATATGGTAAACAATATATTTGGCATAAGGTTACAGTAGTTGAAATACGACACAATAGTGTCAGTACATGGCCTGCCATACTGTGAGGCTGTAAGCAGAGTCCATAAAGTGTGGCTGGTGGCAGAGTCTGTAAGATGTGGCTGGTGGCAGAGTCTGTAAGGTCCGACTAGGAGCAAGAGTCTGTAAGGTCCGACTGGAAGCAAGAGTCTGAAAGGTTCGAGTGGAGGCAAGAGTCTGTAAGATGCAGCTGGAAGCCAAGTCCATCTGGCGAGACAACTAGGCCAAGATAGGTCAGAGATGATTATATCAGCTTATAATTATATCAGGTTGTGATTATATCAGGTGACTGTATAGGTCAGGGTGTATATCCACATTGCACCCCTTAGGGGTGCAACGTGGGTACTGTATACACCCTGCAATCTCCACCTTAAGAACCGTCAGTCCGTCGAGATTGGACTCGGGAATGAAGGCAAAGTTTGGCAATAAAAGCATCCCCTCGCTCGACAACATCAGGTACCACAGTTCTACAGATGAGTATGTGTGCCTCCCCAAACACCTGGCGTCAAAACAGAAGAAGACATCAGAAAGAATATTCAAGAATGGCAAAAAGTTGGCAGGAGGGGAACAATCAGAAAGTTGAAGAGGTGGGAAGGAAAAATGAAACATGAAGAGGCAAAAGCAGCCAGCAAATTGTTAAGACAGCAGCAGGAGCATAAGGCCCCAAAAGAACAGAGGAATCCCATGGAGCATAAGGCTCTAAAAGGGCAGAGGACTGTCCCATGGATCATCACACTCCGGCAGCCACCAACCAAGCCCCCTTGAGGTTATCTTGAAATGATTTCGGGGCTTTTTAGTGTCCCCGCGGCCCGGTCCTCGACCAGGCCTCCACCTCCAGGAAGCAGCCCGTGACAGCTGGCTAACACCCAGGTACCTATTTTACTGCTAGGTAACAAGAGCATAGGGTGAAAGAAACTCTGCCCATTGTTTCTCGCCGGCGCCCGGGATCGAACCCGGGACCACAGGATCACAAGTCCAGTATGCTGTCCGCTCGGCCGACCGGCTCCCTCACAACGACAACGGGCTGAACTGGGAGTGGGGTCTCCAAGGAAGATAATATCTGGTACTGGGTTTGCTAGGTTATCAAGGATATGCTCTATTTAGTGTATCTGTTCTGTGAATTCTTCAATCGTTGCAACTGGCAGTATGTATATCAGAATAATAATTAGGTTTATGTTTTCTACCTTGATTTTAAGTACATCTACCACCTCATTGGTTGAGTTTAGGAACCCTGTGCATACAAGTAAGTAAGTAAGTAATTATCAAAAGAAGGCACCAAACCGGGAAGGCTATGTAGCACCATCAAATACGCAAAATAATCAGAGGGCGCTAAATATCACCAAGGATGCCAATACGAGAACAAAAACGCATAAGGCGAACGATATCAAAAGTATCCGAGTCACCAAGAATTCTATCGAGGGACAGGTGACCGCGAGGGGCGGTCGGAAAGCAAGACACACGCTCGTCCTGGAAGTCAGGACATTCAAGAAGGACATGCACGACCGTAAGAGGGACAATGCAACTAGGACAATAAGGAGCAGGGCGGCGCTCCATCAAGTGACCATGGGTTAAGCGAGTATGGCCAATACGCAACCTCGCTAGAGCTGTTTCCCACCGCCGGTTACGGTGGAAGGAGGACGGCCACGAGGAAACACAACATTTAAGAGTACGTAGCTTGTTACCAGTAACAGACAACCAAGAAGCCTGCCAACGGGTAAGGACTGAGGAATGGATAACCGGGTAAAAGTCGGAATACGGAATGCCTTTACGAGAGATGGGACAAGAGCGGACAGCTTCCTTAGCGGCAGCATCCGCACGCTCATTTAAAGACACGCCAATATGGCTGGGAACCCAACAAAACTCAACCGACTTAAATTTACTGTGAACGAGAAACAGCCAATGCTGGATCTCGACAACTACCGGATGAACTGGATTAAAGCACCCGAGAGCCATGAGGGCACTACGAGAGTCAACAACAACCACAAAGGAAGACTGACAACGAGAAAGCAGGAGACGAAGAGCATAGAGAATAGCATAAAGTTCCGCTGTAAAGATGCTAGTCTCCGGAGGCAAGCGACACATATAAGTGCGATCAGGAAAAACAACAGAGTAGCCAACACCGTCCGCTGACTTAGACCCATCAGTGAAGACAGAAACGGAGCGGGAGTGAGAAGAAAAGTGCTCGAGGAAAAGGCGTTTTAGAACTGTAGGAGGGGTAAAAGCTTTAGTGATACGAGTCAAGGATGTACAAAACCGCGGAAGAGGGACCTTCCACGGGGGCAAAGAAGGAACAACACGAGGAGAAACATCAGAAATACGAACGGAAAGAGAATCCTGCAGGCGAGATAACCGGACAGAAAGAGGGAGGTGGTGAAGAGGAACAGGAACCGCAGGAGGGGTAAAAGTTAAAGCACGACAGAGACGAGAGGAAGGATGTTGCAAGGACCGCGCAAGATAGCGAAGACAGTAGCGATCACGGCGGTCCTGGAGAGACAGGAAGCCAGTGTCAACATACAAGCTAAGGACGGGAGTCGAACGAAAGGCACCAGAACTGAGGCGCAACCCAGTATGGTGCAAAGCATCAAGACGGCGAAGAGTAGAAGGAGAAGCAGACGAGTAAGCAGGGCAACCATAATCGAGCTTAGACAGGACGAGAGAGGAATGTAAAGCAAGGAGAGTGCGCCTATCTGCCCCCCAAGAAGTATGGGACAAGACCCGAAGGAGGGTAAGGGACTTAAAGCACTCAACACGGAGGTAAGAGATATGGGGAGACCAAGACAAACGAGTGTCAAGGAATAACCCCAAAAGCTTCGCGGAATCTTTGTATTCAAGGGGATGACCATAAAGTGACAAAGAGGGACGAAGAACAACCCGTTTCCGCGTAAAAGTCATGGCACAAGTCTTAGAAGTAGAGAACTTGAAGCCATGACCTGTGGCCCAAGACGACACGGCATCAATCGCAAGTTGAAGCCGGCGTTGAAGGAGAGGCGAATCATCACCCTGACAACAAAGGGTAAGATCATCGACATAGAGAGCGGAGAAGACACCAGAAGGAAGAGAGGAAAGAAGACCATTGAGGGCAACCAGAAAAAGAGTAGTGCTCAGAACACTACCCTGGGGCACACCTTCGTATTGCTGAAAAGGGGGAGAGAGAGCGGTACCAAGGCGCACCCGAAAGGAACGACGAGAGAGGAAGCTGCGGAGAAAGAGAGGGAGATGACCACGAAGGCCAAAAGAATGAAGTTGAGATAGGATATGATAACGCCAAGTGGTGTCGTAAGCCTTTTCTAGGTCAAAAAGGACGGCAACAACGGAGGTCTTCGCAGCAAAAGCAGTACGTATATAGACCTCCAAGTTCACCAGGACATCTGTCGTGCTGCGGCACTTGCGGAAACCAAATTGAGAAGGGGAGAGGAGGTGATGGTGTTCCAGGAACCACATCAGACGAACGTTAACCATACGTTCAAAGAGTTTGCAGACACAACTTGTGAGAGCAATAGGGCGAAAGTCCTTAGGGGAAGTACCCAGAGACCCTGGTTTGCGAACAGGGAGGACAACGGCATCGAGCCAGTCCTCAGGGACTGACGACGACTCCCAGATCCGATTATACAGACTCAGTAAATACTGAGACGTGCTCGGAGGGAGATGGCGAAGCATCTCATAATGAATACCATCGGAGCCCGCCGCCGTAGAACCGCAGAGGGCCAGGGCAGAACGAAGTTCAGAGAGAGAGAAGGGATCATTATAGGGAAGCTGAAGATGAGTGCAGAAATCTAAAGGACGAGACTCAAGGACAGGTTTACGAAGAAGGAAAGATTGGGGAAGATGAAGACCAGAGCTAACAGAAGAAAAGTGGGAACCCAGTTCGGAAGCGACCTGCAACGGGTCCGCCACAAGAGTATCATGGAGGTGAAGGACCGGTGAAACATCGGGAACGAACTTGCCCGCTATCTTGCGGATACGCTTCCAGATCTGGGCCAGAGGGGTTTCGGACGTAATTGTCGAGACATAAGATGCCCAACATTCACGTTTAGCCGTACGGATGGCCCTACGGGCCACCGCACTCGCTTTCCGAAAGAAAAGAAAAGAATCGGTCGTCTGCCTACGGCGGTGCTTCTTCCAGGCTGCACGCTTACAGCGGACAGCCCGAGCACAGTCCGCATTCCACCAGGGAACGCACTTCCGTGGACCCCGAGAGGAAGAGCGAGGAATAGAGCGGAGGGCAGCGTCGAAGACAGTGTCATGAAAAAGGAGGAGAGCGCGAGAGAGGGGCAGAAGGGAGAGGTCAGAGAGAGTAGCACTGAGGGAAAACAGGGTCCAGTCCGCCTTAGCAAACTGCCACCTAGGGAAAGAGAGGGAAGGGCGAAAAGAGAAAAAGGAAACAAGGATGGGGAAATGATCACTTCCATGGAGGTCATCAAGAACCTGCCATGTGAAATCTAAGTAAAGAGAAGAAGAGCAGAGAGAAAGATCAAGACAAGAAAGGGTGCGAGTTCGAGAGTCCAAATGAGTGGGCTCACCAGAATTCAGAAGAGACAGGGAAGAAGAGAGGAGAAACGGCTCAAGGAGGCGACCCCGGGTATTCGACAGAACGTCACCCCAAAGAGAATGACGACAATTGAAGTCACCCAGCAGGAGCACAGGCTCCGGCAAGGAGTCTAGGAGGTGTTTCAAATCAGGAAGAGAGAGCGGGACACTCGGGGGGAGATAAATGGAACAAACTGTGTACCATTTCCCCACAAAGATACGAGCAGCAGAACAATGGAGAGGCGAAGGAAAAAGTAAAGGAACAAAGGGAACATCAGCCCGAATCAAGAGAGCAGAAGAATTAGAAGCCCCAGCAATGGCTGGGGGGGGGGAGAGAAAGGAATAGCCACGAAAACGACCAGGACGAGCACCAAGCATCGGCTCCTGGAGACAGACACAAAGGGGCGAAAACCGCGAAACCAGAAGTTGGAGTTCGAGGAAATTGGCGTAATAACCTCGAACGTTCCATTGAAGAATGGACAACGACGAGAAGAGAAAGGACAAAAACAGAGAACAAGGAAGAAACAAAGGCGAAAGACCAACAGAGCACGTTAAAGAATATCAGGGTCGGGATCAGGGTCAGCAAAGTCAGGGTTAGGGGGCATGGGTAAACTGAGCAAAGACGGAGGGAAGGAAACGGGAGAACAGATCAGAGGTGGGCGGGCAGGGTCCGGAGGATGAGGAGGAGGAGGAGGAGGAGGAGGAGGAGGAGACAACGGAGAGGAGCAGTCAAGGACAGCAGCAGGAAGAGGGGGAGTAGAAAGAGAGGAGCGCACCCCAGCAAGAGCAGCAACCGAAAGGGAAGCAGGGGCCAAAGAAACCTCCATAGCAGGAACAGGGGGCGCAAGCACTGAAACGGGAGTGGAAGGAGCAACAGAGCCAGAAGGAGGAGCTGAGGAAGAAAGCGAAGCCTTCTTACCCGCCGGGGAAGAGGAAGGAGAGGAGCCAGGCTTACGCTTCTGACTTAAAGAGACCGGTGTCCCAGCAACTACGTACCGGGCAACGGACTCCAGTGTCTCAACAGGAGAAGCCGAACGAGAGCACACACGACGGCCGTTAGGAGAGCGATGGACATCCGCCCGCACCGACAGGCGGCGGGGAGAGCCGATAGATGGAGGAAGAGGATGGGAAGGAGGATCGGAGGGGGACGAGGAAGGAGACACAGAAGACACGACAGACCGGGTAGAAGGAAGGGGAACCCCAGACAGAGGACCAGGAGGAGGATCCTTCGGGAGAGAACCCAAAGGGACAGAGGAGGGGGCAGTGGGCGCATCAGGGTCCAAGGCCTGGAAACGGTTGTGAGTCTGAGGAAGGCGGGAAGGACGAGGAGAGGAAGAGCGCAACACGCGAGCATAAGAGATATTAGCATAAGGCGGGAGCCGGCGAACCTGGCGCCTCGCCTCAGGAAAAGATAAACGCTCCCGGTGCTTCAAGTTGAGGACGGCTGCCTCAAGCTTGTAATGGACACACGCACGGGAGAAGGTAGGATGGGCCTCACCGCAGTTGAGGCAACGAGCCTGGGGAGAAGCGCACTCCGACTTAGAGTGACCTTCGCCACCACACAAAGGACAGAGAGAGACAGTCCCGGAGCAGCGGAGGGCACCATGCCCAAACCTCCAGCACTTGTTGCAGAGCCGAGGAGAAGGAATGTACTCCTGGACAGAGCACCTGGCACCAGCAAGAATGACAGAGGGTGGAAGGGTCCTACCATCAAAGGTAATCTTCACAACCCGGAGGGGTTGACGGCGACTACCACGAGGGGGACGAGTAAACGTGTCCACCTGGAGAATAGAATGGCCCTGGGCAGCGAGGATATGTCGAATATCGTCGTGGCAGTCGCGTAGGTCCCGAACACCGGTCGCAACATGGGGCGGGAGCAAAATAGTGCCAACACTGGCATTCAACTGGACGTTCTTCGAGACCCGAACGGGGGTCTCGCCAAGGCAGGATAAGGCAGCCAAGCGGGAAGCAGCATCCTGAGAAGGAGCAGCAACGACACGCGTACCGAGACGAGTGGGGTTAAAAGTAATGGAGGCATCCACGGAATCAATGAGATGTCGATGAAGGGAGAAATCGTCAGGAGGCGCAGAATCAAGAGGGAGGAGATCAAAATATTTGGCCCACGAAGCGGGACCAAACAAGGCTTGATAGGTAGCAGAACTGGAAGGAATCGAGCGAGGGCGGCCGTGACGAGAACGGCGGTGAGAACCCCCAGAGAGAGAGGGGTTAAAAGGCGCAGTAGTAACAACTAGAGAAGGAGCCGCGCCAGGGGACGAGGTAGTCACCACTGGGGGCTTGGGGCTCGACCCAACCACAGAGGAGGGAGGGGAGCCAGGGGAAGGAGTCAGAGAGGCCAAAGGAGGAGCAAGGTCGGGGCCCAATGCAGCGGAGGCTACAGAGCCCGGTCTTCCAATACGGACCGACTCGGGGGCTTGGTTGCCCACCCCACGAGCCTGAAAAGGTAAGCCAGAAGCAGCCGAAACAGGGGTTATCATCTCGACGAAATTACGAATTCACTCACGAATGTGCCCCCACACCCACCATGGAGCCACAATTAGAGGCAGGACACCCAACAAGAAGCTATCGCCGATCTTGTCGGGGCCTCCTAGGGGTGCGTCGTGAGTATACGCCCCACAAACGCCACCTTAAGAAACCGACAGTCCGTCGAGATCGGGTTCAGTGACGAAGTGGGGATTGACAATAAAAGGTTCCCCTCGCTCTCGACGTCGGGTACTGCAGTTCTACGGGTGCAAGAGTATGCCTCCTCAAGCACCCGGGCGTCAAAGTAGAAGAAGTCCAAGGGAAGAACCAGAACGAGCAAAAGGTCGGCAGGAAACGGCAAGCAGATAGGAGAAGAGGGGGGAGAAAAACGAAACAGAAGGAAAAGGAAAAGATGCCCAGCAGAATTGGAGAGGACGGCAGCAGGAGCACAAGGCTAGAAAAGGACAGAGGACTGTCCCAAGGAGCATCACACTCCGGCAGCCGCCCACTAAGCCCCCAGACGGCGACAACGAGCTGAGCGGGGAGGGGGCTGTGCATACAAGCTCCTCTTTAATATACAGACCTACTCAGAAATATGCAGCTTTCACTATCCATGTAAAGTTTTGTAAGAGTTTCTGTGAGTACTCCAAATATTGAATTTAACTCTATTGGAAGGCCATTCATGAGCTTTACTTTATTTCTTGATTTTGACTTTAGGCCTTGCATGTTTGCAAATATGAATGATTTTCCATATTGCGTGTCACTTTTTTTTTTTTTTTTTTTTTTTTTTTTTTGGAGATATATACAAGAGTTGTTACATTCTTGTACAGCCACTAGTACGCATAGCGTTTCGGGCAGGTCCCTGGAATACGATCCCCGCCGCGAAAAATCATTGTTACAACCAAGTACACATTTTACTGTTGAGTTAAACAGAGGCTACAGTTAAGGATTTGCGCCCAGTAAATCCTCCCCGGCCAGGATACGAACCCATGACAAAGCGCTCGCGGAACGCCAGGCGAGTGTCTTACCACCACACCACGGAGACTTCTGGTGGGTTTGGGGAGTTCTCCTCCCTCTCCATCCTGATCCAGAGTGTGCTGTTTTGGCAATGGTTTGTCCAGTATTGGTAGTGGTACTGGCGAGTGTGCTAGTTTCTGAGGGGTTGGGTGGGTGTACTATAAATATGCCTGATAAATTGTAGTCCAATCCTGTGCATTTCCCCCCTCTCCATCCATAGTCCTGCAATGTTTCTGTCTACCTGTTCCTCTCTTGTACTACTTTGTTTCTGCCAGCCTCCAAAAACTTCCAGGGTTATTATACTGGACCTCCTAGTCCTAGTCCTACTAGTCCTCCTAGTCATACTGGACATTCAGTCCAGCAACCAGGAGGCCTGGTCGACGACCGGGCCGCGAGGACGCTAAGCCCCGGAAGCACCTCAAGGTAACCTCCTGTCGTCAGTAGCGCTGTGTACCTCTCACGTGGAAATCAGGGCATTGAAGACCATGGCATTTTCTCTCATTGAGAATTTGCATAGTTTAGGCTAGAAATATCTGCACTCTGTTCCTAAATGACATTTAGCATTGGAATGTGTTTGACAGTCGTCCTGTCCCCAGGTCACTAGGTGCATGTAACGAGTTAACAGTTTCTTAATCTTATACTGTAACATTATTGTCCTATTAACTGTGTTTATTAGCATAAGGAATTTTCTGTTTAATTTCCAGCTTGCAATATTATGTGACTTACACTGTTATTAATTTCCAGATTCACATCCCTGTATTCCGAAGGCACAGATGAAATATAGAAGTGAATAGTCTGGTTCCAGAACCTAACAAGGAAGAACCATGTATGAGTAAATAAAAACATACAAGTAAATGCCGGGAAGAGCCGCGACACTGGCGGACATACACGCACGCCGTCACATGCTTATGCCTGTATACCCAGCTTGTCTCTAACACACTCGAGGAACGTTTAGAGAGACTGCTCATGAATTGAGTATACACAAGTTATTTGTTTTTGTAAGATTTGTATACAAGAAATGTTTACTTTGGTCAATTTTTACTCCAAGATACCGATACAGTATTTAAAAACTTTGTTGCTTTAAGAGATGAGTTATGATATAGAGTAACAGAGTAATATGTGTTAGCCATAAGTTGACTTAGATGTTTTACAACAAAATTATTTTACAGATTGATGTTGAATTAACATACAACACAAAAAGTTAACCTTGTCTAGTTTTCTTGTTGGATACTACACAAGCTATGATATGAAAAAAGGTGAAATAAGTTGATAAAAATATTATCATAGTAACTGTTAATACACAGAAAATAGTGTAAATATTAGTAAGGATAGGTTTAAATTCCTTAGCGACAACCTACGGGTGATTTTTTTTTATCTAAGATGTGATACCTTAGCTTAGTGTATGGGAACAAGGACAGAGCAGTGGTGTTACGTCTTATCGATGTGATGAAATATTTAACAATGTACATTGTAAAGTAGGAATGAAACATCTGGAGATTTGTATGGAATAGGTATAAATTATTGGAAAGTACGTATAGTAATGGCTCATCCACTCTAATAGGCAAGTACTGATAGGTTAAATTGAGGTTATCTTGAGATGATTTCGGGGCTTAGCGTCCCGGCGGACCGGTCCTCAACCAGGCCTTCTTTTTGTTACACGTCCCCAGGAAGCAGCCTGTAGCAGCTGTCTAACTCCCATGTACCTATTTACTGTTAGGTAAACATGGACATTAGGGTGAAAGAAACTCTGCCCATTTGTTTCCGCTTCCGCCAGGGATCGAACCCGGAAGCTTAGGATTACGAATCCCGAGTACTGTCCACTCAGCCGTCAGGTCCCCCTTTATAGGTACTCTTCCCTCATCTCCGCACGCCCCCTTCCCAGCTGTCATCCTCTCTCATCCTCAGCCTCTCTGCCAGCCCAGCTGTCATCCTCTCTCACCCTCAGCCTCTCTGCCAGCCCTGTTCTGGTTGATACCTGCTCTCACCCCACTAGTCATCCCTCCGGTCCTCCCGGTACACCCTTCCGGTACACCTTCCCGGTACACCCTCCCAGCCCTCTCCCAGTCCACCCTCCCAGCACTCTCCCGGTACACCCTCCCAGCACTCTCCCGGTACACCCTCACCTTCCCCACCCCCAGTTCTCACCACCTCTTACCCACAAAATGGGAATATGAATTACTGCAATTTGGAGTGTAAACACACACAACATGGGTAAGTGCAAATAAAGAAAAACACAAACTTTGATGCTTAAACAACAGTGATGGAAGATGTAGAAATTATGACTTGATAAGATTCTTAAGACACAACATACATATATAAGATGGACTAGTAGATGCTTAAAGACACTTAGTTTTGGGGTGTGATGGTGAACCCCCAACTTCTCCATCTCACCCAAACTCACCACCAATCCTCAACCACACCACCACCACCACCCCTCAACCACACCACCACCACCACCCCTCAACCACACCACCACCACCACCCCTCAACCACACCACCACCACCACCACCCCTCATCCACACCACCACCACCACCACCCCTCAACCACACCACCACCACCCCTCAACCACACCACCACGACCCTCCCCTCAACCACACCACCACGACCCCCCCCTCAACCACACCACCACGACCCCCCCTCAACCACACCACCACCACCCCTCAACCACACCACCACCACCCCCCCTCAACCACACCACCACGACCCCCCCCTCAACCACACCACCACGACCCCCCCCCCTCAACCACACCACCACGACCCCCCCCCCTCAACCACACCACCACGACCCCCCCCTCAACCACACCACCACGACCCCCCCCCCTCAACCACACCACCACGACCCCCCCCTCAACCACACCACCACCCCCCCTTAACCACACCACCACCACCACCCTCCCCCTTAACCACACCACCACCACCATCACCCCTCAACCACACCACCACCACCATCACCCCTCAACCACACCACCACCACCATCACCCCTCAACCACACCACCACCACCATCACCCCTCAACCACACCACCAACACCCCTCAACCACACCACCACCACCATCACCCCTCAACCACACCACTACCACCATCACCCCTCAACCACACCACCACCACCATCACCCCTCAACCACACCACCACCACCCTCCCCCCTTTACCACACCACCACCACCCCTCAACCACACCACCACCACCACCCCTCAACCACACCACCACCCCTCAACCACACCACCACCACCCCCCTTAACCACACCACCACCACCACCACCCCTCAACCACACCACCACCACCCCCCCCTCAACCACACCACCACGACCCCCCCCCCTCAACCACACCACCACGACCCCCCCTCAACCACACCACCATCACCCCTCAACCACACCACCACCACCATCACCCCTCAACCACACCACTACCACCATCACCCCTCAACCACACCACCACCACCATCACCCCTCAACCACACCACCACCACCCTCCCCCCTTTACCACACCACCACCACCCCTCAACCACACCACCACCACCACCACCACCCCTTAACCACACCACCACCACCACCCCCCCCTTAACCACACCACCACCACCATCACCCCTCAACCACACCACCACCACCATCACCACTCAACCACACCACCACCACCATCACCCCTCAACCTCACCACCACCACCATCACCCCTCAACCACACCACCACCACCATCACCCCTCAACCACACCACCAACACCATCACCCCTCAACCACACCACCATCACCCCTCAACCACACCACCACCACCATCACCCCTCAACCACACCACCACCACCATCACCCCTCAACCACACCACTACCACCATCACCCCTCAACCACACCACCACCACCATCACCCCTCAACCACACCACCACCACCATCACCCCTCAACCACACCACCACCACCATCACCCCTCAACCACACCACCATCACCCCTCAACCACACCACCATCACCCCTCAACCACACCACCACCACCATCACCCCTCAACCACACCACCACCACCATCACCCCTCAACCACACCACCATCACCCCTCAACCACACCACCATCACCCCTCAACCACACCACCATCACCCCTCAACCACACCACCACCACCCCTCAACCACACCACCACCACCATCACCCCTCAACCACACCACCACCACCCTCCCCCCTTTACCACACCACCACCACCCCTCAACCACACCACCACCACCACCCCTCAACCACACCACCACCACCCCTCAACCACACCACCACCACCATCACCCCTCAACCACACCATTACCACCACCTCTCAACCACACCACCACCACCACCACTACCCCTCAACCACACCACCACCACCACCACTACTCCTCAACCACACCACCACCACCACCACTACCCCTCAACCACACCACCACCACCCCTCAACCACACCACCACCACCACCCCTCAATCACACCACCACCACCCTCCCCCCTTTACCACACCACCACCACCCCTCAACCACACCATTACCACCACCTCTCAACCACTCCACCACCACCACTACCCCTCAACCACACCACCACCACCCCTCAACCACACCACCACCACCCCTCAACCACACCACCACCACCCCTCAACCACACCACCACCACCACCACCCCTCAACCACACCACCACCACCACCACCCCTCAACCACACCACCACCACCACCACCCCTCAACCACACCACCACCACCCCTCAACCACACCACCACCACCCCACCACCACCACCCCTCAACCACACCACCACCACCCCTCAACCACACCACCACCACCACCCCTCAACCACACCATCACCACCACCCCTCAACCACACCACAACCACCCATCAACCACAACACCACCACCCCTCAACCACACCACACACAACCACCACCCCTCAACCATATCACAACCACCACCCCTCAACCACATCACAACCACCACCCCTCAACCACATCACAACCACCACCCCTCAACCACACCACAACCACCACTACTCCTCAACCACACCACCACCACCACCACTACCCCTCAACAACACCACCACCACCACTACCCCTCAACCACACCATCACCACCACCACTACCCCTCAACCACACCACCACCACCACCACCACCACTACCCCTCAACCACACCACCACCACCACCACTACCCCTCAACCACACCACCACCACCACCACTACCCCTCAACCACACCACCACCACCCCTCAACCACACCACAACCACCACCCCTCAACCACACCACCACCACCACCACCCCTCAACCACACCACCACCACCACCCCTCAACCACACCACCACCACCACCACCCATCAACCACACCACCACCACCACCACCCCTAAACCACACCATCACCACCACCCCTCAACCACACCACCACCACCACCCCTCTACCACACCACCACCACCACCACCACCCCTCAACCACACCACCACCACCCCTCAACCACACCACCACCACCCCTCAACCACACCACCACTACCACCCCTCTACCACACCACCACCACCACCCCTCTACCACACCACCACCACCCCTCTACCACACCACCACCACCACCACCCCTCTACCACACCACCACCACCACCACCCATTAACCACACCACCACCACCCCAGAAACCACACCACCACCACCACCCCTCTACTACACCACCACCACCACCCCTCAACCACACCACCACCACCCCTAAACCACACCACCACCACCACCCCTCAACCACACCACCACCACCACCCCTCAACCACACCACCACCACCACCCCTCAACCACACCACCACCACCACCCCTCAACCACACCACCACCACCACCCCTCAACCACACCACCACCACCACCCCTCAACCACACCACCACCACCACCCTTCAACCACACCACCACCACCACCCCTCAACCACACCACCACCCCTCAACCACACCACCACCACCCCCCCTCAACCACACCACCACCACCCCCCCTCAACCACACCACCACCACCCCCCCCTCAACCACACCACCACCACCACCACCACCCCTCAACCACACCACCACCACCCCTCAACCACACCACCACCACCACCACCCCTCAACCACACCACCACCACCACCCCTCAACCACACCACCACCACCACCACCCCTCAACCACACCACCACCACCACCACCCCTAAACCACACCACCACCACCACCCCTCAACCACACCACCACCACCACCCCTCAACCACACCACCACCACCACCCCTCAATCACACCACCACCACCACCCCTCAATCACACCACCACCACCACCCCTCAATCACACCACCACCACCACCCCTCAATCACACCACCACCACCACCCCTCAACCACCACCCCTCAACCACACAACCACAACCACCACCCCTCAACCACACAACCACAACCACCACCCCTCAACCACAACCACCACCCCTCAACCACAACCACCACCCCCACCCCTCAACCACAACCACCACCCCTCAACCACACAACCACAACCACCACCCCTCAACCACACCACCACAACCACCACCCCTCAACCACACCACCACAACCACCACCCCTCAACCACACCACCACAACCACCACCCCTCAACCACACCACCACAACCACCACCCCTCAACCACCACCCCTCAACCACACCACCACAACCACCACCCCTCAACCACACCACCACAACCACCACCCCTCAACCACACCACCACAACCACCACCCCTCAACCACACCACCACAACCACCACCCCTCAACCACACCACCACAACCACCACCCCTCAACCACACCACCACAACCACCACCCATCAACCACACCACCACAACCACCACCCCTCAACCACACCACCACAACCACCACCCCTCAACCACACCACCACAACCACCACCCCTCAACCACACCACCACAACCACCACCCCTCAACCACACCACCACAACCACCACCCCTCAACCACACCACCACAACCACCACCCCTCAACCACACCACCACAACCACCACCCCTCAACCACACCACCACAACCACCACCCCTCAACCACACCACCACAACCACCACCCCTCAACCACACCACCACAACCACCACCCCTCAACCACACCACCACAACCACCACCCCTCAACCACAACCACCACCCCTCAACCACACCACCACCCCTCAACCACACCACCACAACCACCACCCCTCAACCACACCACCACAACCACCACCCCTCAACCACACCACCACAACCACCACCCCTCAACCACACCACCACAACCACCACCCCTCAACCACACCACCACAACCACCACCCCTCAACCACACCACCACAACCACCACCCCTCAACCACACCACCACAACCACCACCCCTCAACCACACCACCACAACCACCACCCCTCAACCACACCACCACAACCACCACCCCTCAACCACACCACCACAACCACCACCCCTCAACCACACCACCACAACCACCACCCCTCAACCACACCACCACAACCACCACCCCTCAACCACACCACCACAACCACCACCCCTCAACCACCACCCCTCAACCACACCACCACAACCACCACCCCTCAACCACACCACCACCACCACCCCTCAACCACACCACCACCACCCCTCAACCACACCACCACCACCACCACCCCTCAACCACACCACCACCACCCCTCAACCTCACCACCACCACCCCTCAACCACACCACCACCACCACCCCTCAACCACACCACCACCACCACCCCTCAACCACACCACCACCACCACCACCCCTCAACCACACCACCATCACCACCACCCCTCAACCACACCACCACCACCCATCAACCACACCACGACCACCCCTCAACCACACCACCACCACCCCTCAACCACACCACTACCACCCCTCAACCACACCACCACCACCACCACCCCTCAACCACACCACCCCAACCACACCACCACAACTACACCACAACCACCACCCCTCAACCACATCATCACCACCACCCCTCAACCACACCACCACCACCCCTCAACCACACCACCACCATCCCTCAACCACACCACCACCACCCCTCAACCACACCACCACCACCCCTCAACCACACCACCACCACCACCACCCCTCAACCACACCACCACCACCCCTCAACCACACCACCACCACCGCCCCTCAACCACACCACCACCCCTCAACCACACCACCACCACCACCCCTCAACCACACCACCACCATCCCTCAACCACCACACCACCACCACCACCACCCATCAACCACACCACCACCACCCCTCAACCACACCACCACCACCCCCCCTCAACCACACCACCACCACCCCTCAACCACACCACCACCCCTCAACCACACCACCACCACTCCCCCTCAACCACACCACCACCACCCCTCAACCACACCAAGATAGTAAGGAAACAGAACACAAGTGGAGGAGACGAACAGGACGAGCCATACATGGAGATGACTGTTCGTGCATGGAGGGAAATCACCGAGGAACTGAAAGACATGTGAGGACTCATAAATAAACTGCAGAATAAACTAAAGGCCGCGCAAGAGGAGATAACAAACCTAAAAAAAAAGGATTTCCTCAGACTGAGGCCCAGGGGACCAACCCCCAGGTACCAGGAGATGTAGTAGGGACCCCTACAATGGGTGCCACCTTTGCTGAAGAGCCCAGGAGCAATGTGCACAGTCAAGGAAGTTGTAATGAAAGCAGTAACCTCACAGGAGGCAGCTAGATGCACGAGCCAGTTACTGGAAAGGAAAAGAGCTGTAGTAGTGGTAGGTGTTAAGGAACAAAAGGGTTCCACAAGGGAAGAATGGAGGTCTAAGGACAAAGCTACAGTGGCACGGATACTAAAGGAGATAGGTCTGGAAGGGGCTGAAACAGACATAGAAAAGTTTTTCCGGATTGGCCAGTACATCAAAGACAAAGACCGGTTGATCAAAGTAGTGCTCAAAAACGAGTGCATCAAAGAGGACATCCTAGCAACAAAGAGCAAACTGAAATATGTAACGAATTATAGACAGGTATTCCTTCAGAGGGACATGACCAGGACAGAAATAATACAGGCAGCAGATGCAAGGAAAAGGCGCAGGCAGAGGGAAGGGAGCCAGGGAACCTCGACCCCCAACCCAGCAATCCCAGGGGTGGGAGTGTTGGAACCCCAAACCAGCACCTCGGGAACCCAAGAGGGGACTGCAACATCCCAACTCACCACCCTATAGGTGGGGAGTTCCACCATTCCACCCTCCCTCCCTACCCCGAGTACCCCCTTCCCTCCCACCCCCTGGTCTTCCTCCTGCCCCAAGCCGGCCCAGACACGAACTAAGTCCTCCATCCCCCACCCCAGTTCTAAGCCATCCTCCCCCTGCCCCTCCTTCCCCCCCAGACCCCACCTCCCTCAGAACCCCTGGTAACTACCCCACAGGAGGATGAGCCTACCCAAGCAGCAATGCCCATGGAACAGCTTCCTGCACTAGTTGGGAGGGTGGGTGCAAATGGACATAGGAAAGTGAGCTTCAAGGTAATGTACTCAAACATCGATGGGATTACCAACAAAGCAAGTGAACTGGCAGAAAGGGCGCAGGAAGAAAACCCAGATGTAATAGGACTCACAGAAACAAAATTGTCAGGAGTCATAACAAATGCTGTGTTTCCAAAGGACTTTTATACAGTAAGGAAAGAGAGAGACGGGAGAGGAGGAGGAGGAGTGGCTCTGCTGATAAGGAAGGACTGGAGCTTTGAAGAGATGGAAATTCCGGGCTGTGACGGATTCAGAGATTACATAACAGGAACAATGGGTGGACCTAAGATAATAGTGGCAGTCATTTACAACCCTCCATTAAATGACAGAAGACCTAGACAAGAGTTCAACAGAAACAACATGGCTACCATTAACATAATAGAGAGAGCAGCTTCAGTTGCCTGCAGGAACGGATCCACTCTTAATCATGGGCGATTTCAACCATGGAAAGATAGACTGGGAGAATGGGGACCCACATGGAGGTGAAGACACATGGAGATCTAAACTTTTGGAAGTGAGTACAAGGAACTTTCTGAGCCAACATGTCAAGGGACCTCGTAAACAGGGGGCCTCGTAGCCTGGTGGATAGCGCGCAGGACTCGTAATTCTGTGGCGCGGGTTCGATTCCCGCACGAGGCAGAAACAAATGGGCAAAGTTTCTTTCACCCTGAATGCCCCTGTTACCTAGCAGTAAATAGGTACCTGGGAGTTAGTCAGCTGTCACGGGCTGCTTCCTGGGGGTGGAGGTCTGGTCGAGGACCGGGCCGCGGGGACACTAAAAAAAAGCCCCGAAATCATCTCAAGATAACCTCAAGATAATCAAGACCCACAAGCATGAGAGGGAACGACGAACCAGCTAGACTCGACCTGATATTCACCTTAAATGACTCAGAAATAAGGGAAGCCAAACACAAAGCCACCATAGGAATGAGTGACCACAGTGTATTGATATTTGAGTATCTGGTAGAAGTAGGGATAACCTATCTAAGGATGGGATTGGAAGGAAAAAGACTAAATTACCGAAGAGGAAAATATGACGAGATGAGGAACTTCCTAATGGGAATACCATGGGAAACAGAACTCAGAGAAAAGACTGTACAGGATATGATGGATTATGTCACTCAGAAGTGTCAGGAGGCTGCAGACAGGTTTATCCCAGTCCAAAAAGTGAAAAATGAAAAGCAACAGAAAAATCCGAGGTTCAACCAGGAATGTGCGGCAGCAAAGCAATTGAGTAAAAGAACATGGCAAAACTACAGGAACAACAGAACACTAGAGAGCAGGGAGAGATACCAGAGGGCCAGAAATGAGTACCTCAGAGTGAGGAGAGAAGCAGAGAGGCAGTATGAAAATGACATTGCGAGTAAAGCTAAGACCCAAAAACAACTGCTCCACAGCCACATCAGAAGGAAAACAGCAGTGAAGGAACAAGTGATGAAACTGAGAAAAGGGGAAAACAGATACACAGAGAACGACAAAGAGGTGTGTGAAGAACTCGACAAGAGATTCCAGGTGGTCTTTACAATAGAACAAGGAGAAGCCCCTGCACTAAATGAGGAGGCAAACCGAACAACCTTGGAGGAAATTTACCTCACTAGTGATGAGGTCAAAAGGAATCTGTTGGAGCTGAATGTGTCAAAGGCTGTTGGGCCTGACAAAATCTCACAGTGGATTCTAAAAGAAGGTGCAGAAGCACTAAGTGTGCCACTCTCTATGGTGTATAACAGGTCACTGGAAACGGGAGACCTTCCGGAAAGCTGGAAGACAGCTAATGTAGTCCCAATATACAAAAAGTTCAGTGCAAGAGGCACTGAACTACAGGCCAGTTTCCCTAACTTGTATACCATGCAAGGTGATGGAGAAGATCGTGAGGAAAAGGCTCGTAGAGCATCTGGAGGGAAACAGCTTTGTAACACACCACCAGCATTGGTTTAGAGATGGTAAATCGTGCCTCACAGGCCTAATAGAATTCTATGATCAAGCAACACAAATTAGGCAGGAAAGAGATGGGTGGGCAGACTGCATTTTCTTGGACTGTCAGAAAGCCTTTCACACAGTACCTCACAAAAGGCTGTTACAAAAGTTGGAGCAGCAGGCAGGTTTATTTTTTTTTCCTACCACAGACGTGGCCACACATTTACAATGCTAACCAGCATATATACATTTTCTTCTGTCCTCCATGGACAGGGTTAGAGAAGTGTTAAACATATAGTTCAAGGGTTTATTGAACAATCAACCACAGAAGGTGATTCGGTGCTTTTAAAATGCTAAGCTAACCTACATACGTAAATACATAGATACACAGATTTACGTATGCCCTACATAAAGTGTTCGATGTGTCTTTTACATAGTGTCATTAATGTGCATTTACAAAGGTGAAATGTAATTCTGATCAGCTTCCATACATACTTTATACACATACATACACACACACACACATGCATTTACATACATTTGTCTCTTTTACTCTGACAGGGTGAGATAGCTGATAGAGAAACTAGTGTGCAATTAAGCACTTAATCACTGAAGGTGATTAAGGTGCTTTTACAAGCTCAGGTTATATAGATACATCACATACATACATTACATGGTTAATCTTGGATACAAATCCAATATATCATCAAGTGTTCCTGTATTCATATAGTAATTACACAGTTCAGCATACCTTAGCCCAGGAGGGCAAAAGTCAGTCAATATGGGACATTCTACAATATAATGTTCAAGAGAGCGCATGGAGTAAAAGGTAAGGTGCTCCAGTGGATAAGGGAGTATCTAAGCAATAGGAAACAGCGAATAACGGTGAGGGGGGAGACATCAGAGTGGCGAGATGTCACCAGTGGAGTCCCACAGGGCTCTGTACTCGGACCCATCCTGTTTCTAGTATATGTAAACGACCTTCCAGAGGGTATAGACTCATTTCTCTCAATGTTTGCTGACGATGCAAAAATTATGAGAAGAATCAAAACAGATGAAGATAGACAGAGACTACAGGACGACCTGGACAAACTGGAGGAATGATCTAGAAAATGGCTGCTAAAGTTCAACTCAGGAAAGTGTAAAGTAATGAAATTAGGCGAAGGGAGCAGAAGGCTGAACACAAGGTACCATCTGGGAGGTGAAATCCTACAAGAGTCAAATAGAGAGAAAGATCTGGGGGTCGATATCACACCGAACCTGTCCCCAGAGGCCCACATCAAAAGGATATCATCAGCGGCATATGCTAGACTGGCCAATATAAGAACTGCCTTTAGAAACTTGTGTAAGGAATCGTTCAGGACCATGTATACCACTTATGTAAGACCAATCCTGGAGTATGCAGCTCCAGCCTGGAGTCCATAGCTAGTTAAACACAAGACAAAGTTAGGGAAGATTCAGCAGTATGCCACCAGACTCGTCCCGGAACTGAGAAGTATGAGCTACGAGGAAAGGCTAAAGGAGCTGAACCTCAAGTCCCTGGAAAACAGAAGAGTAAGAGAAGACATGATAACCACCTACACAATTCTCAGGGGAATTGACAGGGTAGAGAAAGACAAACTCTTCAGCACGGGTGGGACACGAACAAGGGGACACAGGTGGAAACTTAGTACCCAGATGAGCCACAGAGACGTTAGAAAGAATTGTTTCAGTGTCAGTAGTTAACAGGTGGAATGCATTAGGGAGCGATGTGGTGGAGGCTGACTCCATACACAGCTTTAAGTGTAGATATGATAGAGCCCAGTAGGCTCAGGAACCTGTACACCAGTTGATTGACAGATGAGAGGCGGGACCAAAGAGCCAAAGCTCAACCCCCGCAAGCACAATTAGATGAGTACAATTAGGCGAGTACCACCCCATCTGTAACACCACCCCCCCAGCTGTAATTTCCCCCCCCCCCAACTGTAACCCAACAACCATACCAGAAAGATTTTTTAGCACGAATAAGAGTATCAGAAATGTTTAAAAATGCCAAAAAGACTCTTACCGCCATGAAGGCGGTGAAGAGGTAGAGGGGGACACGAGGACAGTGGCCGCCTTACCACAACCACCCCAGACACCAACTAAAACATCCACAACACTTCTACAAACACGATAACATTATTTATGTTGGCCAACATTCACGCTATAAACACACACACAACTCTAACAAAGTCCACGTGATTGCTGCCCTCCTAAAATGGGGCGCATGTCGTGTTTGCTGCTCTTCTTGAGATGGTTATCTTGAGATGATTTCGGGGCTTTTTAGTGTCCCCGCGGCCCGGTCCTCGACCAGGCCTCCACCCCCAGGAAGCAGCCCGTGACAGCTGACTAACTCCCAGGTACCTATTTTACTGCTAGGTAACAGGGGCATAGGGTGAAAGAAACTCTGCCTATTGTTCCTCGCCGGCGCCTGGGATCGAGCCCAGGACCACAGGATCACAAGTCCAGCGTGCTGTCCGCTCGGCCGACCGGCTCCCTTTGACTCAAACTCCCACAAATGTTTACTGGTATAGTGAAATATGGATACTGGAATACACTCTTTTTAGAGCAGGAATTACAGGGTCTACTTTGTTTACTTTGTGTAGCTTCCGAGGATCAAGATCCCCGCGGCCCGGTCTCCGACCAGGTCTGCTGGTTGGTCGTCTGGTCAACCTGGCTGTTAGACGCGGCTGTTCGCAGCCTGACGGATCACATACAGCCTAGCTGATCAAATATTCTATGGAGGTGTTTGTCGAGTTCTCACTGTGAGGGGTCGGTCAGTTTTGCCCCTTACGTGTAACGGGAGAGTGATAACCAGTCTCAGGCCTCTGACGTTGATAGTTCTCTCTCAGAGTACTTGTGGATTTGTTCATTTGCAACAAGGGCTGTGACGAGGATTCGAACCTGCGTCCGGGAGCATCCCAAACGCTGCCTTAATCGACTGAGCTACGACATGGTTAAAAGAGTTGAAACCTAAGTTCTACTGAACTTACTGGATCCTGCAGCCTCTCCGAGACACACACCAGGGTTTTTACACAACTCCCCCATGCACTCGAGCTATGTCAATAGGCCGTTCTCCCTCTTTGCCCTTACTTCATTACACACAGAAATCACAAAAACAGATGTACCTGTTGCACTTCTGCTCTTCAACGGGGGTATTCTGCACATCCTGCCATGCCTCCTGGTCTCATGTGGTGTTATTTCTGTGTGTAGGTTTGAGACCAGCCCTTCTACTATTTTCCATGTGGTGTTAATATGTATCTCTCTTGCCTGCATTGTAGAGAATACAAATTTAAAACTTTGAATCAGTCCCAATAATTAAGATGACTTATAGAGTGGATTCTAGCAGTAAAGGATCTTTGCACGCTCTCCAGGTCAGTAATGTCTCCGACTCTGAATGGGCTGTTAGTGTGCAACAATATTCCACCCTAGAGAGCACTAGTGTCTTAATAGTATCATCAGTGGTATGACATCCCTTGTTTGGAAGGTCCATGTTATCCAACCTGTCATTTTTCTTGCAGTTGTGACGGCTACTTTATTGTGTTGTTTAAAGGTAAGGTCTTCCGACATGAGTACACTCAAATCCTTCACATTGCTTCTATGTAGTATGGTATGATTTAATTGCGTTTTGTACGTGGTTTCCGTTATTAAAATTTTAATTTTTTCAATAGTGCAGGAGCTGGAATTTTCATTATACATCGTATTATTATCTGAGGCCCACTGGAAGATCCGATTTATATCCGATTGGAGGTTTGCCGTGTCCTCTATATTGTCTACTCGCGTGAAAATGCTAGTGTCATCTGCTAATGATGATACAGTGCTGTAGTTTGTATCCTTATCTATGTCGGTTATTAGGATAAGAAAAACTACTGAAGCAAGAACGGTACCTTGGGGTGACTGAGCTTTTTCACAGTAGATGATCCGGATTTGACTGTGTTGACTATTACACACTGTTCTGTTCGTTAGGAAGTTGAAGATCCATCTCCCTATTGTGGCAGTAATTCCTTTTGCACGCATTTTGTGAGCAGTAACACTATGGTCACATTTGTTGCAAGCTTTTGCAAAAACTGTATGTTTACCTGCTTGATGGGGTTCTGGGAGTTCTTCTACTCCCCAAGCCCGGCCCGAGGCCAGGCTTGACTTGTGAGAGTTTGGTCCACCAGGCTGTTGCTTGGAGCGGCCCGCAGGCCAGGCTTGACTTGTGAGAGTTTGGTCCACCAGGCTGTTGCTTGGAGCGGCCTGCAGGCCAGGCTTGACTTGTGAGAGTTTGGTCCACCAGGCTGTTGCTTGGAGCGGCCCGCAGGCCAGGCTTGACTTGTGAGAGTTTGGTCCACCAGGCTGTTGCTTGGAGCGGCCCGCAGGCCAGGCTTGACTTGTGAGAGTTTGGTCCACCAGGCTGTTGCTTGGAGCGGCCCGCAGGCCAGGCTTGACTTGTGAGAGTTTGGTCCACCAGGCTGTTGCTTGGAGCGGCCCGCAGGCCAGGCTTGACTTTTGAGAGTTTGGTCCACCAGGCTGTTGCTTGGAGCGGCCCGCAGGCCAGGCTTGACTTGTGAGAGTTTGGTCCACCAGGCTGTTGCTTGGAGCGGCCCGCTGGCCAGGCTTGACTTGTGAGAGTTTGGTCCACCAGGCTGTTGCTTGGAGCGGCCCGCAGGCCAGACTTGACTTGTGAGAGTTTGGTCCACCAGGCTGTTGCTTGGAGCGGCCCGCAGGCCAGGCTTGACTTGTGAGAGTTTGGTCCACCAGGCTGTTGCTTGGAGCGGCCCGCAGGCCAGGCTTGACTTGTGAGAGTTTGGTCCACCAGGCTGTTGCTTGGAGCGGCCCGAGGCCAGGCTTGACTTGTGAGAGTTTGGTCCACTAGGCTGTTGCTTGGAGCGGCCCGAGGCCAGGCTTGACTTGTGAGAGTTTGGTCCACCAGGCTGTTGCTTGGAGCGGCCCGCAGGGCAGGCTTGACTTGTGAGAGTTTGGTCCACCAGACTGTTGCTTGGAGCGGCCCGAGGCCAGGCTTGACTTGTGAGAGTTTGATCCACCAGGCTGTTGCTTGGAGCGGCCCGCAGGCCAGGCTTGACTTGTGAGAGTTTGGTCCACCAGGCTGTTGCTTGGAGCGGCCCGAGGCCAGGCTTGACTTGTGAGAGTTTGGTCCACCAGGCTGTTGCTTGGAGCGGCCCGAGGCCAGGCTTGACTTGTGAGAGTTTGGTCCACCAGGCTGTTGCTTGGAGCGGCCCGCAGGCCAGGCTTGACTTGTGAGAGTTTGGTCCACCAGGCTGTTGCTTGGAGCGGCCCGCAGGCCCACATACCCACCACAGCCCGGTTGGTCCGGAACTTCTCTTAGAAAACAATCCAGTTTCCTCTTGAAGATGTCCACGGTTGTTCTGGCAATATTTCTTACGCTCGCTGGGAGGACGTTGAACAACCGCGGACCTCTGATGTTTATACAGTGTTCTCTGATTGTGCCTATGGCACCTCTGCTCTTCACTGGTTCAATCTTGCATTGTTACATCTGCGTTTTGCTTGTCTTCCAATGGCACCTGAGGCCATGTCATAGTGGTCCAGCAACTGAGAGTGGCAGGAGCGCCCTGTTTTGAACCCGTGTTGTCCGGGGTTATGGGGGTGATAGATAACAAGAACCTTTCAAACAATAGATACCGTACCAATGATACTCTTCAAGACGCTAGTGCTCTCTAGAGTGGAGTACTGCTGCACAATGACAGCCTATTTCAAAGCTGGAGAAATTGCTGACCTGGAGAGCGTGTAGAGATCCTTTACTGCTAGAATCTACTCAATAAACCATCTAAATTACTAGCATCGACAAAAATGTCTAAATCTATACTTCCCTACAACGCAGGCAGGAGAGATACATAATAATTTACACATGGAAAACATTAGAGGGGCTGGTCCCAAACCTGCACACAGAAATAACACCACATGAGACCAGAAGGCATGGCAGGATGTGCAGAATACCCCCGTTGAAGAGCAGAGGTGCAACAGGTACTCTGAGAGAGAACTCTATCACCACCACCAACACCACAACCCACCACACCAACACCCACCACCACCACCACCAGCCAACAAACCCTAAGATAAACACTAGTATGCACGTGTACAGGAAGAACACACTTGTCTGGTGGACTGCACGGAGCTGAGAGGTTAGCCTAGTCTAAGACACCCCTCAAGATGCCCAAGCTACGACCCGTCACGGACCAACGCAATATTATATGTAACTTGATCTAAAACAGTAATTTCTTAAGGTCAAACCTATACAGGTGATGAACCAGCCTGTCCTATCTTGACGTTATATTCAAGTTATCTTGAGATGATTTCGGGACTTAGCGTCCCCGCGGCCCGGTCCTCCACACATCCTCAGGAAGCAGCCCGTAGCAGCTGTCTAACTCCCAGGTACCTATTTACTGCTAAGTGAACCTAGCTGGATGAAGCTATTTACATCAGGGTGAAAGAAAGTCCGCCTCCGCCAGGGATCGAACCCGAAACTTCAGGACTACGAATCCCGAACGCTGTCCACTCAGCCGGTCGTCCTCAGGTTACCCAACGTCAAGAAACTGTCGTAGAGAAGTGCCCTCTTCTAACCTTCCAGAGGACCCAAAACAGAAAACGGGACAGTATGTCTTTAGTGGCTATACCAGGGAGAAGGTTATTAAACAAAAAAACAAATGAAAGCCTTGATGGGTCCCCATTCAGCCACTTGGACTGGACGGTAGAGCGATGGTCTCGCTTCATGCAGGTCGTCGTTCAATCCCCCGACCCTCCAAGTGGTTGGGCACCATTCCTTACCTCCCGTCCCATCCCAAATGCTTATCCTATCCTAACCCCCTATCCTAACCTATCAGGAGCTGGGCCGGCCGAGCGGACAGCACACTGGACTTGTGATCCTGTGGTCCCGGGTTCGATCCCAGGCGCCGGCGAGAAACAACAGGCAGAGTTTCTTTCACCCTATGCCCCTGTTACCTAGCAGTAAAATAGGTACCTGGGTGTTAGTCAACTGTCACGGGCTGCTTCTTTGGGGTGGAGGCCTGGTCGAGGACCGGGCCGCGGGGACTCTAAAAACCCCGAAATCATCTCAAGATAACCTCAAGATAACCGGACCTAATTAAAAAAAGCCGGAAGTCAACTGAGAAGCCTTTTACAGCAGTTGAAGGTAGTACATATGTACACCTGGAGAAAGATTCACGAAGCAGTTACGCAAGCACTTACGAACCTGTACATCTTTTCTCAATCTTTGGCGGCTTTGTTTACAATTATTAAACAGTTAATGAGCTCGGAAGCACCAGTAGGCTGTTTATAACAATAACAACAGTTGATTAGCAAGTTTTCATGCTTGTAAACTGTTTAATAAATGTAACCAAAGTCGTCAAAGATTGAGGAAAGATGTACACGTTCGTAAGTACTTGCGTAACTGCTTCGTGAATCTGGCCCCAGGTTCGTAAGTACTTGCGTATCTGCTTCGTGAATCTGGCCCCAGGTTCGTACGTACTTGTGTAACTGCTTCGTGAATCTGGCCCCAGGTTCGTAAGTACTTGCGTAACTGCTTCGTGAATCTGGCCCCTGCACCCTACAAAGGATGTAACCTTCGATCTAAGTACATAGGTATGACGTCGACCAAGCTGACGAGGTGTTTGACCTGTCATCTTCAATCAGGTGTCGCTAACAAGCCCATGAGACAAGCCCATGACATCTTATCCTGAGGTTATCTTGAGATGATTTCGGGGCTTTTTAGTGTCCCCGCGACCCGGTCCTCGACCAGGCCTCCACCCCCAGGAAGCAGCCCGTGATAGCTGACTAACACCCAGGTACCTATTTTACTGCTAGGTAACAGGGGCATAGGGTGAAAGAAACTCTGCCCATCGTTTCTCGCCCGCGCCCGGGATCGAACCCAGGACCGCAAGATCACAAATTCAGTGTGCTGTCCGCTCGGCCGACCGGCTCTCCTAACTCTATCACTCTAACACGAGAAATGCTCAATAAAGATTCAGGGACATTTTGTTCTGAGTAGCAAAATCTAAGACAACAATCTGAGTAGCTACTCACAGTAACAGCCCCCGTTCCTGTGCCAGGTAAGTCCACTACGGGCTCACCATAGCCCGTGCTACTTGCCCCGCTCCTGTGCCAGGTAAGTCCACTACGGGCTCACCATAGCCCGTGCTACTTGCCCCGCTCCTGTGCCAGGTAAGTCCACTACGGGCTCACCATAGCCCGTGCTACTTGCCCCGCTCCCGTGCCAGGTAAGTCCACTACGGGCTCACCATAGCCCGTGCTACTTGCCCCGCTCCTGTGCCAGGTAAGTCCACTACGGGCTCACCATAGCCCGTGCTACTTGCCCCGCTCCTGTGCCAGGTAAGTCCACTACGGGCTCACCATAGCCCGTGCTACTTGAAACGTTTTGTTCCCAGTAGCTGACTAAAACAACAACATCATCCTGTCTTGGGTGTCCAGCAGCGGGATATCCTCATAAATATTGTCAAGCAGTATCCTCCCCCGCGATAAGACCCGCCACATAGTAAGGACGGACCATTTAAATGCGACATCAACACAGTATATCCTATCACGACCAAAGATCACATTCACTCAAAAAAATCTACCATTTACTCAAGCTGGAATTTTCAGTAATCGTGAGGGGAAAAGTTGAAAATTCCAGTTTGGCAGTAGGATGCTGCTTCTGGAAACTTTTAGAGAGACTGCTCATAGCCCAGTTGATAGAGCGTCGGCCTCACATGCGTAGAGTCCAGGGTTCGAGACCCATACAGCTCAGGTGAATGAAATGTTTATATCCACGGATGTGTGGGTGACAATTTAGTAAGTCCTTGTTGACATGGGCCAAAAACCACACATGTGTGTATGTGGATGACGAATAACAGAATGTAGATGTAGGTATACACGGACTTCGCAAAGACATTTCGTAAATGTGACCATTGGAGTGATAGCACATATGAGGTCAACATGTATGTAATAGGTAAAGCAGGACAATTCATATTTAATGTTCTGTCGAACAGAATGCAAAGAATAACAGTTAATCACATATAATCGAGTCCAAGCGCAGGTAAAAGCTCTGTACCTCAGGGTACAGTCCTTGCACCACTGATTTTCCTTATTCTGTTATCATATATAGATAAAAATACATCACAGCTTCGTGTCATCCTTTGCAGATGACAAAAATCAGCATGGATATTACCTCTGCTGAAGACATTGTAAAACTACAAGCAGATATGAACACAGTTTTCGACTGGGCAGCAGAAAATAACATGATGTTTAACAGTGATAAATTCCAGGTGCTCAGGTACGGTAAAAATGAAGACATTAAACATAATACAGGGTACAAAACACAATCAAATCTGCCCATAGTAGCAAACAAAATGATGCCCAGACCACACACCAGAAGATAACGAGACGACGACAACGTTTCGGTCCAAGACGACGACGTTTCGGTCCAAGACGACGACGTTTCGGTCCAAGACGACGACGTTTCGGTCCGCCCTGGATCATTATCATGTCGATTGTGTAATTGTACTCACCTAGTTGTGTTTGCGGGTGTTGAGCTCTGGCTCTTTGGTCCCGCCTCTCAACCGGCAATCAACTGGTGTACAGGTTCCTGAGCCTATCGGGCTCTATCATATCTACATTTGAAACTGTGTATGGAGTCAGCCTCCACCACATCACTTCCTAATGCATTCCATTTGTCAACCACTCTGACACTAAAAAAGTTCTTTCTAATATCTCTGTGGCTCATTTGGGCACTCAGTTTCCACCTGTGTCCCCTTGTGCGTGTTCCCCTTGTGTTAAATAGACTGTCTTTATCTACCCTATGTGTATGTGTACACATACACATACACACACATATTTAGGCCCCATTTAGAGATAAAAGGGGTCTGGTAGGCTGGTGGATAGCGCGCAGGACTCGTAATTCTGTGGCGCGGGTTCGATTCCCATACCAGGCAGAAACAAATGGGCAAAGTTTCTTTCACCCTGAATGCCCCTGTTACCTAGCAGTAAATAGGTACCTGGGAGTTAGTCAGTGGTCACGGGCTGCTTCCTGGTGTGTGTGTGTGTGTGTGTGTGTGTGTGTGTGTGTGTGTGTGTGTGTGTGTGTGTACTCACCTAGTTGTACTCACCTAGTTGTGTTTGCGGGGGTTGAGCTCTGGCTCTTTGGTCCCGCCTCTCAACCGTCAATCAACAGGTGTACAGATTCCTGAGCCTATCGGGCTCTGTCATATCTACACTTGAAACTGTGTATGGAGTCAGCCTCCACCACATCACTTCCTAATGCATTCCATTTGTCAACCACTCTGACACTAAAAAAGTTCTTTCTAATATCTCTGTGGCTCATTTGGGCACTCAGTTTCCACCTGTGTCCCCTAGTACGTGTGCCCCTTGTGTTAAATAGACTGTCTTTATCTACCCTATCAATCCCCTTCAGAATCTTGAACGTGGTGATCATGTCCCCCCTAACTCTTCTGTCTTCCAGCGAAGTGAGGTTTAATTCCCGTAGTCTCTCCTCGTAGCTCATACCTCTCAGCTCGGGTACTAGTCTGGTGGCAAACCTTTGAACCTTTGTGTGTGTGTGTGTGTGTGTGTGTGTGTGTGTGTGTGTGTGTGTGTGTGTGTGTGTGGTGTGAGAGAAAAAAAGTAGTTAGTAAACAGTTGATTGACAGTTGAGAGGCGGGCCGAAAGAGCTGAGCTCAACCTCCGCAAACACAACTAGGTGAACACACACACACACACACACACACACACACACACACACACACACACACACACACACACACACACACACACACACACACACGACTTGCGTGTGTGTTACGTTGTTGTGACTCATCGTATGCACAGGAAAACAACATGAAAACGATCTGGGAATAATGATGTCTGACGACCTAAAGTTTACAGAGCGAATATAGTGGACCGAGTAAATATTGCGTCAGCCAGAAAAATGATAGGATGAATTACGAGAACCTTCAAATCCAGAGATTCCAATGGTTGTACTATTCAAATCACTTGTGCTGTCCCGTCTTGAGTACTGCTCAGTACTCACTTCCTCCTTCAGAGCAGGAGAGATTGCTGAAATAGAGGGAATATTAAGAACATATACGGCACGCATAGACGCGATAAAGCACCTAAATTATTGGGATCGTCTCAAAGCCCTCCAAATGTAATCACTAGAACGGAGACGAGAGAGATATCAAATAATATAAACGTGGAAAATACTGGAGGGACAGGTCCCAAATCTACACAGTAAAATAACAACGTACTGGAGTGAACGATATGGAAGAAAATGTAGAATAGAACCAGTGAAGAGCAGAGGTGCCATAGGCACAATCAGAGAACACTGTATAAACATCAGAGGTCCGCGGTTGTTCAACGTCCTCCCAGCAAGCATAAGAAATATTGCCGGAACCGTAGACATCTGTTGAGGCCAGGCTTGACTTGTGAGAGTTTAGTCCACCAGGCTGTTGCTTGGAGCGGCCCGAGGCCAGGCTTGACTTGTGAGAGTTTAGTCCACCAGGCTGTTGCTTGGAGCGGCCCGAGGCCAGGCTTGACTTGTGAGAGTTTAGTCCACCAGGCTGTTGCTTGGAGCGGCCCGCAGGCCAGGCTTGACTTGTGAGAGTTTGGTCCACCAGGCTGTTGCTTGGAGCGGCCCGAGGCCAGGCTTGACTTGTGAGAGTTTAGTCCACCAGGCTGTTGCTTGGAGCGGCCCGCAGGCCAGGCTTGACTTGTGAGAGTTTGGTCCACCAGGCTGTTGCTTGGAGCGGCCCGCAGGCCAGGCTTGACTTGTGAGAGTTTGGTCCACCAGGCTGTTGCTTGGAGCGGCCCGCAGGCCAGGCTTGACTTGTGAGAGTTTGGTCCACCAGGCTGTTGCTTGGAGCGGCCCGCAGGCCAGGCTTGACTTGTGAGAGTTTGGTCCACCAGGCTGTTGCTTGGAGCAGCCCGCAGGCCAGGCTTGACTTGTGAGAGTTTGGTCCACCAGGCTGTTGCTTGGAGCGGCCCGAGGCCAGGCTTGACTTGTGAGAGTTTGGTCCACCAGGCTGTTGCTTGGAGCGGCCCGCAGGCCAGGCTTGACTTGTGAGAGTTTGGTCCACCAGGCTGTTGCTTGGAGCGGCCCGAGACCAGGCTTGACTTGTGAGAGTTTGGTCCACCAGGCTGTTGCTTGGAGCGGTCCGCAGGCCAGGCTTGACTTGTGAGAGTTTGGTCCACCAGGCTGTTGCTTGGAGCGGCCCGAGGCCAGGCTTGACTTGTGAGAGTTTGGTCCACCAGGCTGTTGCTTGGAGCGGCCCGCAGGCCAGGCTTGACTTGTGAGAGTTTGGTCCACCAGGCTGTTGCTTGGAGCGGCCCGAGACCAGGCTTGACTTGTGAGAGTTTGGTCCACCAGGCTGTTGCTTGGAGCGGCCCGCAGGCCAGGCTTGACTTGTGAGAGTTTGGTCCACCAGGCTGTTGCTTGGAGCGGCCCGAGGCCAGGCTTGACTTGTGAGAGTTTGGTCCACCAGGCTGTTGCTTGGAGCGGCCCGCAGACCAGGCTTGACTTGTGAGAGTTTGGTCCACCAGGCTGTTGCTTGGAGCGGCCCGCAGGCCAGGCTTGACTTGTGAGAGTTTGGTCCACCAGGCTGTTGCTTGGAGTGGCCCGAGGCCAGGCTTGACTTGTGAGAGTTTGGTCCACCAGGCTGTTGCTTGGAGCGGCCCGAGGCCAGGCTTGACTTGTGAGAGTTTGGTCCACCAGGCTGTTGCTTGGAGCGGCCCGAGGCCAGGCTTGACTTGTGAGAGTTTGGTCCACCAGGCTGTTGCTTGGAGCGGCCCGAGGCCAGGCTTGACTTGTGAGAGTTTGGTCCACCAGGCTGTTGCTTGGAGCGGCCCGAGGCCAGGCTTGACTTGTGAGAGTTTGGTCCACCAGGCTGTTGCTTGGAGCGGCCCGCAGGCCAGGCTTGACTTGTGAGAGTTTGGTCCACCAGGCTGTTGCTTGGAGCGGCCCGCAGGCCAGGCTTGACTTGTGAGAGTTTGGTCCACCAGGCTGTTGCTTGGAGCGGCCCGCAGGCCCACATACTCACCACAGCCCGGTTGGTCCGGCACTCTTTGAAGAAAACAATCTAATTTTCTCTTGAAGATGTCCACGGTTGTTCCGGCAATATTTCTTATGCTCGCTGGGAGGATGTTGAACAGACAGACAGACAGACAGACACAGAGAGAGACAGAGAGAGAGAGAGAGAGAGAGAGAGAGAGAGAGAGAGAGAGAGAGAGAGAGAGAGAGAGAGAGAGAGAGAGAGAGAGAGAGAGAGAGAGAGAGAGAGAGAGAGAGAGAGAGAGAGAGAGAGAGAGAGAGAGAGAGAGAGAGAGAGAGAGAGAGAGAGAGAGAGAGAGAGAGAGAGAGAGAGAGAGAGAGAGAGAGAGAGAGAGAGAGAGAGAGAGAGAGAGAGAGAGAGAGAGAGAGAGAGAGAGAGAGAGAGAGAGAGAGAGAGAGAGAGAGAGAGAGAGAGAGAGAGAGAGAGAGAGAGAGAGAGAGAGAGAGAGAGAGAGAGAGAGAGAGAGAGAGAGAGAGAGAGAGAGAGAGAGAGAGAGAGAGAGAGAGAGAGAGAGAGAGAGAGAGAGAGAGAGAGAGAGAGAG
Organism: Procambarus clarkii; assembly: GCF_040958095.1. Lineage (NCBI taxonomy): Eukaryota > Metazoa > Arthropoda > Malacostraca > Decapoda > Cambaridae > Procambarus > Procambarus clarkii. The sequence continues at coordinate 22,163,881 of NC_091234.1, read as the reverse complement.
AGAGAGAGAGAGAGAGAGAGAGAGAGAGAGAGAGAGAGAGAGAGAGAGAGAGAGAGAGAGAGAGAGAGAGAGAGAGAGAGAGAGAGAGAGAGAGAGAGAGAGAGAGAGAGAGAGAGAGAGAGAGAGAGAGAGAGAGAGAGAGAGAGAGAGAGAGAGAGAGAGAGAGAGAGAGAGAGAGAGAGAAGAGAGAGAGTAGCAGAGACGGTGTGTGTATGAGCCAGGGAGGCTGGTAACTCAATTAAGGAAGACTAACTGGGAAAATAAGTGTGAGGTCTTCCACGTCTTGGGGGAACGTATAGTGTAAACAGAGACCACCAAGCCATCCGGGGCAACCGCTCTCAGGGGTGTGATAGGTCAAGTCCCTACACCCACTTCTCCTATCATATTGGTGACTCGAAATAAGGAAGTGGTTCCTTGGAGCAGGGTCGGAATCTATAACAACTCCTCCTCCTTATGTGCCTGTACATCTTTTCTGAATATTTGCCAGCCGTGTTTACATTAATGACACAGCTTACGAGTATTTCTTCTCGCACAATTATTATTGTTGTTGGTAGAAATAGCCTAAGCTACTCTATCCCTTTGAGATGTATTTCTTGCTTATCTCAATAAACATACTTGAACTTGAATTGTTCTTGTTCTTGTTGTTGTTGTTGTTATAAAGAGCCTCCTGGTGCTTCGCAGCTCAAAGTGTTGAATTATAGAAGGTAGAAATAGCCTAAGCTACTCTATCCCTTAGAGATGTATTTCTTGCTTATCTCAATAAACATACTTGAACTTGAATTGTTCTTGTTCTTGTTGTTGTTGTTATAAAGAGCCTCCTGGTGCTTCGCAGCTCAAAGTGTTGAATTATAGAGGGTAGAAATAGCCTAAGCTATTCTATCCCCTTGAGCTGTATTTTATTGTCTCAATAAACGGACTTGAAAGTGTTGAATATATGTAAACAAAGCCGCCAAACATTGAGGAAAGACTTAGTGTGGTTCGCAGGTCGAAGGTTCAATGGTTATCTTGAGGTTATCTTGAGATGATTTCGGGGCTTTTAGTGTCCCCGCGGCCCGGTCCTCCACCAGGCCTCCACCCCCAGGAAGCAGCCCGTGACAGCTGACTAACACCCAGGTACCTATTTTACTGCTAGGTAACAGGGACATAGGGAGAAAGAAACTCTGCCCATTGTTTCTGGGCGCCTGGGATCGAACCCGGGACCACAGGATCACGTGTCCAGCGTGCTGTCCGCTCGGCCGACCAGCTCCCTCTCCCTCTATTTGTTGAATGGTGGCCCAGTTAAGTGAGGGGACCCACACCCACCCACACCGTCTCCAGCACTCTCCTACATTCCTTAAGACGGTGCCCTCCTGCCCTTCTCCACCCCGCATAACTCTACTTGATTGTACTCATTTATTATCCGGGAATGTGGGCCTGCGGCCGCTCCAAGCAACAGCCTGGTGGACCAAACTCTCACAAGTCAAGCCTGGCCTCGGGCCGCTCCAAGCAACAACCTGGTGGACCAAGCTCTCACAAGTCAAGCCTGGCCTCGGGCCGCTCCAAGCAACAGCCTGGTGGACCAAACTCTCACAAGTCAAGCCTGGCCTCGGGCCGCTCCAAGCAACAGCCTGGTGGACCAAACTCTCACAAGTCAAGCCTGGCCTCGGGCCGCTCCAAGCAACAACCTGGTGGACCAAGCTCTCACAAGTCAAGCCTGGCCTCGGGCCGCTCCAAGCAACAGCCTGGTGGACCAAACTCTCACAAGTCAAGCCTGGCCTCGGGCCGCTCCAAGCAACAGCCTGGTGGACCAAACTCTCACAAGTCAAGCCTGGCCTCGGGCCGCTCCAAGCAACAACCTGGTGGACCAAGCTCTCACAAGTCAAGCCTGGCCTCGGGCCGCTCCAAGCAACAGCCTGGTGGACCAAACTCTCACAAGTCAAGCCTGGCCTGCGGGCCGCTCCAAGCAACAGCCTGGTGGACCAAACTCTCACAAGTCAAGCCTGGCCTGCGGGCCGCTCCAAGCAACAGCCTGGTGGACCAAACTCTCACAAGTCAAGCCTGGCCTCGGGCCGCTCCAAGCAACAGCCTGGTGGACCAAACTCTCACAAGTCAAGCCTGGCCTCGGGCCGCTCCAAGCAACAGCCTGGTGGACCAAACTCTCACAAGTCAAGCCTAGCCTCGGGCCGCTCCAAGCAACAGCCTGGTGGACCAAACTCTCACAAGTCAAGCCTGGCCTCGGGCCGGGCTTGGGGAGTAGAAGAACCCCATCAACCAGGTATCAACCAGGTATCCACCCCTCCTTATACCCTTATACCAGGGGCCTGGCAGCTGAGTGAACAGCGCTTCGGGTTAGTAGTCCGGTAGGTGCAGGGTTTGATCCTAGGGGGTAGGCACAGTTTCTTTCACCCTGATGCGCCTGTTCACCTAGCAGTTAATGGGTACCTGGGAGTTAGACAGCTGCTGCTACGGGCTGCTTTATCTCGTTTATGTATCCCGTATATGTTCTCTGTATTCCCCTCTATTTCAGCAATCTCTCCTGCTCTGAAGGGGGAAGTGAGTACTGAGCAGTACTCAAGACGGGACAACACAAGTGACTTGAAGAGTACAACCATTGTGATGGGATCCCTGGATTTGAAAGTTCTCGTAATCCATCCTATCATTTTTCTGGCTGTCGCAATATTTGCTTAGTTATGCTCCCTAAACGTTAGGTCGTCAGACATTATTATTCCCAAATCTTTTACATGATGCTTTCCTACTAGGGGAAGATTTGATTGTGTTTTGTACTCTGTATTATGTTTAAGGTCTTCATTTTTACCGTACCCGAGTACCTGGAATTTATCGCTTTAAATATCATGTTATTTTCTGCTGCCCAATCGAAAACTTTGTTAATATCTGTTGGTAGTTTTTCAATGTCTTCAGCAGAGGTAATTTTCATGCTGAATTTTGTGTCATCTGCAAAGGATGATACGAAGCTGTGACTTGTATTTGAGTCTATATCTGATATGAGAATAAGGAAAAGCAGCGGTGCAAGGACTGTACCCTGAGGTACTGAGCTTTTAACTGCGCTAGACTCGATTTTATTTGATTGACTGTTACTCTTTGTGTTCTGTTCGACAGAAAACTGAGTATCCAGCGTCCTACTTTACCAGTTATTCCCATTGAACTCATTTTGTGTGCTATCACTCCATGGTCACATTTATCGAATGCCTTTGTGAAATCCGTGTATACAACATCTGCATTCTGTTTTACTTGTAACGCCTCAGTGATTTTGTCGTAGTGGTCAAGTAGCTGTGAGAGGCATGATCTTCCTGCTCTAAATCCATGTTGGCCTGGGTTGTAAAGGTCATTGATCTCCATGAAACTAGTGACCTGACTCCTGATCACTCTCTCAAATACTTCTATTATGTGGGACGTTAGTGCAACTGGTCTATAATTCTTTGCCAATGCTTTGCTCCCTCCCTTGTGTAGAGGAGCTATGTCTGCTGCTTTAAGCGCATCTGGTATCTCCCCCGTGTCCAAGCTCTTCCTCCACACTATACTGAGTGCCTGTGCTACCGGCACTTTGCATTTCTTTATAAATATTGAATTCCATGAGTCTGGACCTGGGGCCCGAGTGCATGGGCATGTTGTCAATTTCTCTTTCAAAATCTGGCACGCTCGTGTTGGAGGAGTGGCCGGGCGTGGAGGAGTGGCCGGGCGTGGAGGAGTGGCCGGGCGTGGAGGAGTGGCCGGGTGTGGAGGAGTGGCCGGGTGTGGAGGAGTGGCCGGGTGTGGAGGAGTGGCCGGGTGTGGAGGAGTGGCCGGGTGTGGAGGAGTGGTCAGGTGTGGAGGAGTGGCCGGGTGTGGAGGAGTGGCCGGGTGAGGAGGAGTGGCCGGGTGTGGAGGAGTGGCCGGGTGTGGAGGAGTGGTCAGGTGTGGAGGAGTGTCCGGGCGTGGAGGAGTGGTCAGGTGTGGAGGAGTGGCCGGGTGTGTTGGAGTGGCGAGGTGGGGTCAGATTCACGAAGCAGTTACTCAAGCACTTACGAACCTGTCCATCTTTTCTCAATCTTTGGCGGCTTTGTTTACAATTATTAAACAGTTAATGAGCTCGGAAGCACCAGGAGGCTGTTTATAACAATAACAACAGTTGATTGGCAAGTTTTCATGCTTGTGAACTGTTTAATAAATGTAACCAAAGCCGTCAAAGATTGAGGAAAGATGAACACGTTCGTAAGTACTTGCGTAACTGCTTTGAGAGTCTGGCCCCAGGTTCGTAAGTGCTTGCGTAACTGCTTTGTGAATCTGGCCCCAGGTTCGTAAGTACTTGCGTAACTGCTTCGTAAATCTGGCCCCAGGTTCGTAAGTGCTTGCGTAACTGCTTCATAAATCTCGCCCCAGGTTCTTATGTGCTTGCATAAGTGCTTCGTGAATCTGGCCCCAGATTCGTATGTGCTTGCGTAACCGCTTCATGAATCTGGCCCCAGGTTCGTATGTGCTTGCGTAACAACTTCATAAATCTGGCCCCAGGTTCGTATGTGCTTGCGTAACTGCTTTGCGAATCTGGCCCCAGGTTCATATGTGCTTGCATAATAGTTTCATGAATCTGGCCCCAGGTTCATATGTGCTTGCATAATAGCTTCATGAAACTGGCCCCAGGTTCGTAAGTGCTTGCATAACAGCTTCATAAATCTAGCCCCAGGTTCGTATGTGCTTGCGTAACTGCTTCATGAATCTGGCCCTCTTTGCCACACAGTATTTGAGTAGCTGAAGGCACGCTGTGGAGCCATGTTGGCCTGGGTTGTGGAGGTCATTGGTCTCCATAACACTGGAGATCTGAGACTCCTGATCTCCCTCATAAACTTTTTACTACATGGGAGGGCGATAGTGGGACTAGTGTTTAATTCCTAGCCAATATTTTGCTCCCTCCTTGTGTAGGTCGCTTCTGGCTTTATTATGCACCCTATACCCATGCCGTTGGAGGGGGGGGGGGAAGGGGATGATGTAGAGGCATATAATGGGTTTCAGGAACTGAACCCCATATTTCGTTTAGCTAAGCAAGTGATAATCTTTTGAGAGAGAGAGAGAGAGAGAGAGAGAGAGAGAGAGAGAGAGACAGAGAGAGAGAGAGAGAGAGAGAGACAGAGACAGAGACAGAGACAGAGACAGAGAGAGAGAGAGACAGAGAGAGAGAGAGACAGAGAGAGAGAGAGACAGAGAGAGAGAGAGAGACAGAGAGAGAGAGAGAGACAGAGAGAGAGAGAGACAGAGAGAGAGAGAGACAGAGAGAGAGAGAGAGAGAGAGACAGAGAGAGAGAAGTACCCCCTCTTGACAAAGAAAATGGGGACCCTTAACCTCGAAGCAAAGCACACACAACGCGCAAAAGGGAATGTTTAGGTCCCTTCCAATACAATCTGCGTGCTTTTCTCCTGCCCCCCCCCCCCCACCCTTCCTTGTGTGTGTGTGTGTTTTTTTTGTTTTATTATATATTTAAAAGGTTACAGGATATACATTCATTGAACAATGAGTGCTTAAAGATAACGGATATCTTGAAGCTCCTCCGTTTCCGGACAGGAACCGGCGATGCATGTGGCGCTTCGTGCTGCATCCTCGGTTCATATTATATATATATATATATATATATATATATATATATATATATATATATATATATATATATATATATATATATATATATATATACATGCAAACAAGCCTGAATGGTCCCCAGGACTATATACAACTGAAAACTCACACCCCAGAAGTGACTCGAACCCATACTCCCACAACTGGTATGTACAGGGACGCCTTAATCCGCTTGACCATCACGACCGGACATAAGGAAGTGATAGCCGAGGCTATATGAACCACTTCCCCGCCGGCACTCGGATGGTAATCTTGGGCATAGCATTTTATCAAATCACCTCATTCTTTGGGGCACACGTGAGGAACACAAATGCAAACAAGCCTGAATGGTCCCCAGGACTATATACAACTGAAAACTCACACCCCAGAAGTGACTCGAACCCATACTCCCACAACTGGTATGTACAGGGACGCCTTAATCCGCTTGACCATCACGACCGGACATAAGGAAGTGATAGCCGAGGCTATATGAACCACTTCCCCGCCGGCACTCGGATGGTAATCTTGGGCATAGCATTTTATCAAATCACCTCATTCTTTGGGGCACACGTGAGGAACACAAATGCAAACAAGCCTGAATGGTCCCCAGGACTATATACAACTGAAAACTCACACCCCAGAAGTGACTCGAACCCATACTCCCACAACTGGTATGTACAGGGACGCCTTAATCCGCTTGACCATCACGACCGGACATAAGGAAGTGATAGCCGAGGCTATATGAACCACTTCCCCGCCGGCACTCGGATGGTAATCTTGGGCATAGCATTTTATCAAATCACCTCATTCTTTGGGGCACACGTGAGGAACACAAATGCAAACAAGCCTGAATGGTCCCCAGGACTATATACAACTGAAAACTCACACCCCAGAAGTGACTCGAACCCATACTCCCACAACTTATGTCCGGTCGTGATGGTCAAGCGGATTAAGGCGTCCCTGTACATACCAGTTGTGGGAGTATGGGTTCGAGTCACTTCTGGGGTGTGAGTTTTCAGTTGTATATAGTCCTGGGGACCATTCAGGCTTGTTTGCATTTGTGTTCCTCACGTGTGCCCCAAAGAATGAGGTGATTTGATAAAATGCTATGCCCAAGATTACCATCCGAGTGCCGGCGGGGAAGTGGTTCATATAGCCTCGGCTATCACTTCCTTATGTCCGGTCGTGATGGTCAAGCGGATTAAGGCGTCCCTGTACATACCAGTTGTGGGAGTATGGGTTCGAGTCACTTCTGGGGTGGTAGTTTTCAGTTATATATATACATATATATATGCTTCAGCCTACAGTTTAGACCTATTGTCTTCATGAATCTGGCCCCCAGGATCGTATGTGCTTGCGTAACCGCTTCGTGAATTTGGCCCCAGGTTCATATGTGCTTGCGTAACTGCTTCATTAATCTGGGCCCCATTAATCTGTCACTGTCCTGTGTGACAGTGAATACCAGCATTATCCTCACTTTAATAAGACCTTATTGAATTCCTCTGATTAAATAAGATTGTAATTAATTTTTGTCAATAATGTTAATAGATTTATTGGGGGGTACTAAATGTGTCCTCACTCTGCTTTTTTTCTAGAATTTCACTAGTTTCTTTGTCGTTCTCTGTGTATGGTGAGAATTTCACTAGTTTCTTTGTCGTTCTCTGTGTATGGTGAGAATTTCACTAGTTTCTTTGTCGTTCTCTGTGTATGGTGAGCCTTCAACTTCAGCATAGGTCCAATAACCTATACCGTTGATAGGTTAAGTAATAATTGTAAATAAGAAGCAATAAGATGCTTATCTTAACATACTAAGAAGGTTAGGTGAGGTCGGTGTTTTCTATGAAGCTTTTCAAGGTAAACTAAAATAGTCACAATCAATTCGTATGTCACATATGCACTTATTAAATAAGCAAATATTGACTAAGTGCGAGAATGGGTTGCAACAGGTTTGGGATTTCCATTTCGCATATGTGAAGAAATATTTGCGATTTCTCTTTATCTTTTACCTGGAACATACCTGGAGAGGGTTTCACGAGTTCTTCGACTCTCCGAGCCCGGACTGAGGCCAGGCTCGACTTTTAATAACTTGGTCCAACAGGCTGTTGCTTAGAGCGGCCCGCAGGCCTACTCCAGTATCTTTCGCTCCAGTATGTTGTTATTCTACTGTGCAAATTTAGGGCCATGACCCTCCAGTATCTTCCAATATACATTATTTGATACTTATTGATACCTAAATACCCTATTATTTGATAAGGAGCCGGTCGGCCGAGCGGACAGCGTGCTGGACACGTGATCCTATGGTCCCGTGTTCGATCCCGGGCGCCGGCGAGAAACAATGGGCAGAATTTCTTTCACCCTATGCCCCTGTTACCTAGCAGTAAAATAGATACCTGGGAGTTAGTCAGCTGTCACGGGCTGCTTCCTGGGGGTGGAGGCCTGGTCGAGGACCGGGCCGCGGGGACACTAAAGCCCCGAAATCATCAAGATAATTTCAAGAAGATAACCTCTTGAGATTGTCTTGAGATGATTTCGGGGCTAAGCGACCCTGCGGCCCGGTCCTCGACCAGGCCTCCGTTTTGTTACACACCCCCAGGAAGCAGCCCGTAGCAGCTGTCTAACTCCCAGGTACCTATTTACTGCTAGGTAACAGGGGCACCAGAGTGAAAGAAACATTTTGCCTATTTGTCTCCGCCTCCACCGGGGATCGAACCCGGAACCTCAGGACTATGAAACCGAAGCGCTGTCCGCTCAGCTGTCAGGCGCCCTTTAAGCTGGTCCCCTTTTTTGTGGGGGGGGGGTCCGAAAAGGAGTGAGTGTTTCACAAACACTTAGTCCAAATTCTTGGGCTGGACGGTAGAGCGACGGTCTCGCTTCATGCAGGTCGGCGTTCAATCCCCGACCGTCCACAAGTGGTTGGGCACCATTCCTTCCCACCGTCCCACCCCAAATCCTTATCCTGAACCCTTCCCAGTGCTATATAGTGGTAATGGCTCGGCGCTTTCCCCTAATAATACCCTCTTCTCCATCTTAGACTGGGCAGGTTGAGGTCTGCCAGGAATGTAATATCTGGTACGGGGTTTGAGAAGTTATCGAGGCTATTCTCCGTCTTATCAATCTGTTTTTTGTGCAGTCCTCAACAGATGCATCTGGCGGTTTGTTTATAATAATAATATCTATGTTTATTTTTTCTGAATTTGTACTCCCAGAGGGGGGGGGGAAGTCCCGCAGATTAGAGTACAGGATCAAGCCATCAGGGTGTGGAACACCATCGAAATGTTAGAGGACCCAATGTTAGAAAGCTTACTCCAAGATGAGACGCCCCGCTCCCACAGCTGGTGGCCCAAGATGAGACGCCCCGCTCCCACAGCTGGTGGCCCAAGATGAGACGCCCCGCTCCCACAGCTGGTGGCCCAAGATGAGACGCCCCACTCCCATAGCTGGTGGCCCAAGATGAGACGCCCCACTCCCATAGCTGGTGGCCCAAGATGAGACGCCCCACTCCCACAGCTGGTGGCCCAAGATGAGACGCCCCACTCCCACAGCTGGTGGCCCAAGATGAGACGCCCCACTCCCACAGCTGGTGACCCAAGATGAGACGCCCCACTCCCGCAGCTGGTGGCCCAAGATGAGACGCCCCGCTCCCACAGCTGGTGGCCCAAGATGAGACGCCCCACTCCCACAGCTGGTGGCCCAAGATGAGACGCCCCACTCCCACAGCTGGTGGCCCAAGATGAGACGCCCCACTCCCACAGCTGGTGACCCAAGATGAGACGCCCCACTCCCGCAGCTGGTGGCCCAAGATGAGACGCCCCGCTCCCACAGCTGGTGGCCCAAGATGAGACGCCCCACTCCCACAGCTGGTGGCCCAAGATGAGACGCCCCACTCCCACAGATGGTGGCCCAAGATGAGACGCCCCACTCCCAAAGCTGGTGGCCCAAGATGAGACGCCCCGCTCCCACAGCTGGTGGCCCAAGATGAGACGCCCCACTCCCACAGCTGGTAGCCCAAGATAAGACGCCCCGCTCCCACAGCTGGTGGCCCAAGATGAGACGCCCCACTCCCACAGCTGGTAGCCCAAGATAAGACGCCCCGCTCCCACAGCTGGTGGCCCAAGATGAGACGCCCCGCTCCCACAGCTGGTGGCCCAAGATGAGACGCCCCGCTCCCACAGCTGGTGACCCAAGATGAGACGCCCCACTCCCACAGCTGGTGGGCCAAGAGCCGCGATATACTAGACAATAACTCATCCCAACAGAACATAATCCACAGACGAAATGAAATAACCTTAAACAGAACATGTGTGGCAAACATCTGTGTGTATATGAATGTTAAACAGAAATCATCCATAGACATCCATACATGATGAAAAACATGTGTAGAACCTCTCACACACTCACAGCTCCCTGACAAGAGGGAAACACATGTGAAGAACCTCTCACACACTCACAGCTCCCTGACAAGAGGGAAACACATGTGAAGAACCTCTCATACTCACAGCTCCCTGACAAGAGAGAGCCAGCTTAGCTTAGCTGCCAACACCCACACATGGTGTCAGCAAGGCGGACAGCTCGCCTGCTTTCATACCTCTCACTGTATTTCCCATTTCTAAACTTCCCTTCACCTGTCCCTCTCCATCCTCTTTACTCAAAAAAAATAATAGTGTGTGTGGTAACAACCAGAGGGTGAGTGTGTGTGTGGTAACAACCAGAGGGTGAGTGTGTGTGTGGTAACAACCAGAGGGTGAGTGTGTGTGTGGTAACAACCAGAGGGTGAGTGTGTGTGTGGTAACAACCAGAGGGTGAGTGTGTGTGTGGTAACAACCAGAGGGTGAGTGTGTGTGTGGTAACAACCAGAGGGTGAGTGTGTGTGTGGTAACAACCAGAGGGTGAGTGTGTGTGTGGTAACAACCAGAGGGTGAGTGTGTGTGTGGTAACAACCAGAGGGTGAGTGTGTGTGTGGTAACAACCAGAGGGTGAGTGTGTGTGTGGTAACAACCAGAGGGTGAGTGTAAGTGTGTGTGTGGTAACCAGAGGGAGAGTGTAAGTGTGTGTGTGGTAACAACCAGAGGGAGAGTGTAAGTGTGTGTGTGGTAACAACCAGAGGGTGAGTGTAAGTGTGTGTGTGGTAACAACCAGAGGGAGAGTGTAAGTGTGTGTGTGGTAACAACCAGAGGGTGAGTGTAAGTGTGTGTGTGGTAACAACCAGAGGGTGAGTGTAAGTGTGTGTGTGGTAACAACCAGAGGGTGAGTGTAAGTGTGTGTGTGGTAACAACCAGAGGGTGAGTGTGTGTGTGGTAACAACCAGAGGGTGAGTGTGTGTGTGGTAACAACCAGAGGGTGAGTGTAAGTGTGTGTGGTAACAACCAGAGGGAGAGTGTAAGTGTGTGTGTGGTAACAACCAGAGGGAGAGTGTAAGTGTGTGTGTGGTAACAACCAGAGGGAGAGTGTAAGTGTGTGTGTGGTAACAACCAGAGGGAGAGTGTAAGTGTGTGTGGTAACAACCAGAGGGAGAGTGTAAGTGTGTGTGGTAACAACCAGAGGGTGAGTGTAAGTGTGTGTGTGGTAACAACCAGAGGGAGAGTGTAAGTGTGTGTGGTAACAACCAGAGGGTGAGTGTAAGTGTGTGTGTGGTAACAACCAGAGGGTGAGTGTAAGTGTGTGTGTGGTAACAACCAGAGGGAGAGTGTAAGTGTGTGTGTGGTAACAACCAGAGGGTGAGTGTAAGTGTGTGTGTGGTAACCAGAGGGAGAGTGTAAGTGTGTGTGTGGTAACAACCAGAGGGAGAGTGTAAGTGTGTGTGTGGTAACAACCAGAGGGTGAGTGTAAGTGTGTGTGTGGTAACAACCAGAGGGTGAGTGTAAGTGTGTGTGTGGTAACAACCAGAGGGTGAGTGTAAGTGTGTGTGTGGTAACAACCAGAGGGTGAGTGTAAGTGTGTGTGTGGTAACAACCAGAGGGAGAGTGTAAGTGTGTGTGTGGTAACAACCAGAGGGTGAGTGTAAGTGTGTGTGTGGTAACCAGAGGGAGAGTGTAAGTGTGTGTGTGGTAACAACCAGAGGGAGAGTGTAAGTGTGTGTGTGGTAACAACCAGAGGGTGAGTGTAAGTGTGTGTGTGGTAACAACCAGAGGGTGAGTGTAAGTGTGTGTGTGGTAACAACCAGAGGGTGAGTGTAAGTGTGTGTGTGGTAACAACCAGAGGGAGAGTGTAAGTGTGTGTGGTAACAACCAGAGGGTGAGTGTAAGAGTGTGTGTGGTAACAACCAGAGGGTGAGTGTAAGTGTGTGTGTGGTAACAACCAGAGGGTGAGTGTAAGTGTGTGTGTGGTAACAACCAGAGGGCGAGTGTAAGTGTGTGTGGTAACAACCAGAGGGAGAGTGTAAGTGTGTGTGGCAACAACTAGAGGGTGAGTGTAAGTGTGTGTGGTAACAACCAGAGGGAGAGTGTAAGTGTGTGTGGTAACAACCAGAGGGAGAGTGTAAGTGTGTGTGTGGTAACAACCAGAGGGAGAGTGTAAGTGTGTGTGTGGTAACAACCAGAGAGTGTAAGTGTGTGTGGTAACAACCAGACAGTAAGTATAAGTGTCTATAGCAACAACAACAAAAAGTCTAAGTATAAGTGTATGAAAACAGAACACAAAGTTCAGCTCATATTAAGACTAAAACCAAATGCGAACAAGCCTGAATGACTAAATTAAGTTGAATGACTTAATTCATATTAAGACTAAAACCAAAATCAAAAAAGCTACTCAGAGAGTCTGAAAGCGGATTAAATCAAGACTTGAGCTTAGCCAGGAGGACCAGGTGAGCCACCACACTCTACCACACACCCGAGGCTCTATTTTTAGTCGAAGATCCACCCATGCCGAGGGCAGACATGGCCAGGCTCGGCGGGCCTCGCTCAAGCACGCACTCGCCGCCAGGGTTCGAAATTCCCAAGAGATGGGAGGGCCAGATACCAGGGGGTCAGATTTATGAAGCAGTTGCGCAAGCATTTACGAACCTGGGGGTTAGATTCACGAAGCAGTTACGCATGTACTTAAGAACCTGGGGGTTAGATTCACGAAGCAGTTACGTAAGTACTTAAGAACCTGGGGGTTAGATTCACGAAGCAGTTACGCATGTACTTAAGAACCTGGGGGTTAGATTCACGAAGCAGTTACGCATGTACTTAAGAACCTGGGGGTTAGATTCACGAAGCAGTTACGCATGTACTTAAGAACCTGGGGGTTAGATTCACGAAGCAGTTACGCATGTACTTAAGAACCTGGGGGTTAGATTCACGAAGCAGTTACGTAAGTACTTAAGAACCTGGGGGTTAGATTCACGAAATAGTTACGCATGTACTTACGAACCTGGGGCCAGATTTACGAAGCAGTTACGCACAGCCCGTCCTCCAAACAAAGATCCAAAAGTGATTCCATCCACCCGCCGAACCCCGTTTATGAATGAAAAGCGGCTTACACACGACTCACACAACCCGTCTTCGACTCAAGTCCATTACATCCAGCGGTCGACCCCACAGACGCATTCATAAATTTTAACATGCTGTTCATTCAAAACGGGAATTTTCTCAAGTATAAATTAATATTATAATATATTAGCATATTGTGTATATATAGGCATAGGATAGGTTAGGTGTTTAGGTTCTGTTGGCGATTATTTGTATTTGTAGTACGTGGGTGAAGCATTTACAGTGTTGTGGTTCGAACAAAATTCGTCAGTGAAGCACTTGTTCCGGATATGTTCGAACTTCAGCAGTTGCGAGTCGTGCGTAAACCGCTTTTCATTCATAAACAGCGGGTTTGGCGGGTGCATGGAATCACTTTTGGGTCTTTGTTTGGAGGACGGGCTGACTCTCAACTGCTGACGTTCGAACACTTCCGGAACAAGTGCTTCACTGACGACTTGTGTTCGAATCACAACGCTGTAAATGCTTCACCCACGTACTACAAATACAAATAATCGCCAACAGAACCTAAACACCTAACCTAACCTATCCTATGCCTATATATACATAATATGTTAATATATTATAATATTAATTTATACTTGAGAAAATTCCCGTTTTGAATGAACAGCATGTTAAAATTTATGAATGCGTCTGTGGGGTCGACCGCTGGATGTAATGGACTTGAGTCGAGGACGGGTTGATGCTATGTCATGGGTTCGTATCCTGGCCGGGGAGGATTTACTGGGCGCAATTCCTTAACTGTAGCCTCTGTTTAACGCAACAGTAAAATGTGTACTTGGTTGTAACAACGATTCTTCGCGGCGGGGATCGTATTCCAGGGACCATAGGATTAAGGACTTGCCCGAAACGCTACGCGTACTAGTGGCTCTACAAGAATGTAACAACTCTTGTATATATCTCAAAAAAAAGTGTTTACGAACATGGGGTCCAGATTCACGAAACGGTTACGCATGTACTTACGAACTTGGGGGCAGATTTAAGAAGCATTTGCAAGTACTTACGAATCTGGAGCCAGATTCACTAAACAATTACGCAAGTACTTACGAACCTGGGGCCAGATTCACGAAGCAGTTACGCAAGTACTAACGAACGTGTACATTTTTCCTCAATCTTTGACGGCTTTGGTTACATTTATTAAACAGTTTACAAGCATGAAAACTTGCCAATCAACTGTTGTTATTGTTATAAACAGCCTCCTGGTGCTTCCGAGGTCATTAACTGTTTAATAATTGTAAACAAAGCCGCCAAAGATTGAGAAAAGATGGACAGGTTCGTAAGTGCTTGCGTATCTACTTCGAGAATCTGACCCTAGGTTCGTAAGTGCTTGCGTATCTACTTCGAGAATCTGGCCCTAGGTTTGTAAGTCCATGCATAACTGCTTCGTGAATCTGGCCCTAGGTTCGTAAGTGCTTGCGTAACATCTTAGACACATCTTAGGACCCCTGACAGCCATCTTATGGAATGTTACGAGGCTTCCAGTGCCATCTTGAAATGATGTACACAGCATATGTACGCTTTGGTGTACACTATGTACACCAAAGGTATGCTACTAAAGTGGGGGGTCTGACGGCTGAGTGGACAGCGCTTGGGATTCGTAGTCCTGCGGTTCCAGGTTCGATCCCCGGCGGAGGCGGAAACAAATGGGCAGTTTCTTTCACCTTGATGCCCCTGTTCACCTAGCAGTAAATAGGTACCTGGAAGTTAGACAACTGATACGGGCTGCTTCCTAGGGGAGAAGGTTAACAAAAAGGAGGCCTGGTCGAGGACCGGGCCGCGGGGACGCTAAACCCCGAAATCATTAGATAGCCTCAAGATAACACAAAAGTGTTATCGAGGACAGGAAACTGTCACTCTGTCTCTTGCCCCCCTCCCCCCCTCCTAGATCGAACAGCTGACCTTTGCTGTTCCAAAACAATTATATCAGGGGACAGGAAGCCTGAGTGTATTAACGTTTTTGCCTTTTATCAAGCTCCCCCCCCCCCTTCAAGACCGAGTTACTGACCCCGCACAGGATGCAACTCCACCCCAAGCTGACTCCTGAGTACCTATCTTGAGGTTATCTTGAGATGATTTCGGGGCTTTAGTGTCCCCGCGGCCCGGTCCTCGACCAGGCCTCCACCCCCAGGAAGCAGCCCGTGACAGCTGACTAACACCCAGGTACCTATTTTACTGCTAGGTAACAGGGGCACAGGATGAAAGAAACTCTGCCCAATGTTTCTCGCCGGCGCCCGGGATCGAACCCGGGACCACAGGATCACTAGTCCAGCGTGCTGTCCGCTCGGCCGACCGGCTCCCAACTCACTGTAAATTCAACAGAGGCATTAGGTGAAAGAAAACATCCCAACCCTTTCTCTCCCGGCCGGGAATCAAACCCGGGAACCCGGATTATGAGTCGAGAATGTAGACTGCTGCGCTACAGAGTCCATTATGAAAAAGGCTTCACATCACACAAATAAAACCTTAGCAACAATTCTTACAAGAAGGTGTGTATGGAGTTAAGAACAGGGCTAAGAAACGGGCTAGATTCACGAAGGAGTTACGCAAGCACTTACGAACCTGGGGCCAGATTCACGAAGCAGTAACGCAAGCACATACGAACCTGTACATCTTTTTCTCAATCTTTGGCGGCTTTGTTTACAATTATTAAACAGTTAATGAGCTCGGAAGCACCAGGAGACTGTTTATAACAATAACAACAGATGATTGGCAAGTTTTCATGCTTGTAAACTGTTTAATAAATGTAACCAAAGCCGTCAAAGATTGAGGAAAGATGTACACGTTCGTAAGTACTTGCGTAACTGCTTCGTGAATCTAGGCCCCAGGTTCGTAAGTACTTGCCTAACTGCTTCGTGAACCTGGCCCCAGCTTCCTAAGTGCTTGCGTAACTGCTAAGTGAATCTGGCCCCAGGTTCCAAAGTGCTTGCGTAACTGCTTCATGAATCTGGCCCCAGCTTCCTAAGTGCTTGCCTAACTGCTTCATGAATCTGGCCCCAGCTTCCTAAGTGCTTGCGTAACTGCTTCATGAATCTGGCCCCAGCTTCCTAAGTGCTTGCGTAACTGCTTCATGAATCTGGGGCCCCCAGGATGTTAGGGATGATGACCAGAGAGAGAGTGTGTGGGGGTGAGGACCATAATGACAGAACCAGGGCCGTGGTGGGCCTGCGCCATATCAGATGATCTGTAGCTAAGATGAGCACCCATCACCAGCTGTGGCCCAGTGTTTCACGGCTCTAGCCCGTAACACCATCATCCTCTCCCCCTCCCTTCACTTCTTGCCCCCCCCCCCCCCCCACACACACACACACACACACACACACACACACACACACACACACACACACACACACACACACACACACACACACACACGACCACAGGACCGAGGCGGGACCAAAGAGCCAAAGCTCAACCCCCGCAAGCACAATTAGGTGAGTACACACACACACACACACACACACACACACACACACACACACACACACACACACACACACACACACACACACACACACACACACACACGGTTGAGAGGCGGGACGGTTGAGAGGCGGGACCAAAGAGCCAGAGCTCAACCCCCGCAAACACAACTAGGTGAGTACACACACAAAAAGCCTTTGATACAGTACCGCACATGAGACTGCTGTTCAAGCTCGAGAGGCAGGCGGGGGTGGGGGGAAAGGTCCTAGAATGGATAAGGAACTACCTAACAGGAAGAAGCCAAAGAGTTACGGTAAGGGGCGAGAAGTCGGACTGGCGAACAGTAACAAGTGGAGTACCACAAGGATCGGTGCTGGGACCAATTCTATTTCTTGTATATGTTAACGACATGTTTACAGGCGTAGAGTCCTACATGTCGATGTTTGCGGATGATGCAAAGTTGATGAGAAGAGTTGTGACAGATGAGGATTGCAGGATCCTCCAAGAGGACCTGAACAGATTGCAGAGATGGTCAGAGAAATGGCTACTAGAATTCAACACGAGCAAATGTAAAGTTATGGAAATGGGACTAGGAGATAGGAGACCAAAGGGACAGTACACAATGAAGGGGAACAGCCTACCTGTAACGACGCGTGAAAGAGACCTGGGGGTGGACGTAACACCTAATCTATCTCCTGAGGCACATATTAATAGGATAACGACAGCAGCGTACTCTACACTGGCAAAAGTTAGAACATCATTCAGAAACCTAAGTAAGGAGGCATTTAGGGCGCTTTACACTGCCTACGTAAGGCCAGTCTTAGAGTATGCCGCCTCATCATGGAGTCCCCATCTGAAGAAGCATATAATGAAACTGGAAAAGGTTCAGAGGTTTGCAACGAGACTCGTCCCAGAGCTACGAGGGATGGGGTATGAAGAGCGCCTGAGGGAACTGTGCCTTACGACACTAGAAAGAAGAAGGGAGAGGGGGGACATGATAGGAACGTATAAGATACTCAGAGGAATTGACAGAGTGGACATAGACGAAATGTTCACACGGAATAGTAACAGAACGAGAGGACATGGATGGAAGCTTGAAACTCAGATGAGTCACAGAGATGTTAGGAAGTTTTCTTTTAGCGTGAGAGTAGTGGGGAAATGGAATGCACTTCAGGAACAGGTTGTGGAAGCAAATACTATTCATAATTTTAAAACCAGGTATGATAGGGAAATAGGACAGGAGTCATTGCTGTAAACAACCGATGCTCGAAAGGCGGGATCCAAGAGTCAATGCTCGATCCTGCAGACACAACTAGGTGAGTACAACTAGGTGAGTACACACACACGCGCAGGCTCTCAGCGTGCCTCTGGCAATGATCTTTAATGAGTCACTTATGTCGGGAGAATTGCCCAGTTGCTGGAAGGAGGCAAATGTCGTACCGATTTTCAAAAAGGGTGATAGGGAGGAGGCACTTAACTACAGACCCGTATCACTGACAAGCATCCCCTGCAAAATACTTGAAAGAATAATTAGGCTAAGACTTGTTGAGCACCTGGAGAGCATTGGGTTTGTAAACAAGCACCAACATGGGTTCTGGACAGGGAAATCATGCCTAACAAACCTTTTAGAATTCTATGATAAAGTAACAAGGATAAGGCAGGACAGAGAAGGCTGGGCAGACTGCATATTTCTTGACTGCCAAAAGGCCTTTGATACGGTACCGCACATGAGACTGCTATACAAACTTGAGAGGCAGGCAGGAGTAAGCGGAAAGGCCCTAGTATGGGTGAAGAACTACCTAACAGGAAGGAGCCAGAGGGTAATGGTAAGGGGCGAAAAGTCGGACTGGCGAACAGTAACAAGTGGAGTACCTCAAGGATCGGTGCTGGGACCAATCCTCTTTCTAATTTACGTAAATGATATGTTTACAGGAGTGGAATCATACATGTCAATGTTTGCAGATGACGCAAAATTAATGAGAAGAGTTGTGACAGACGAGGATTGTAGGATCCTCCAAGAGGACTTAAACAGGCTGCAGAGATGGTCAGGGAAATGGCTACTGGAGTTTAACACCAGTAAATGTAAAGTTATGGAAATGGGATCAGGTGACAGGAGACCAAAGAGACAGTACACAATGAAGGGGAACAGCCTACCTGTAACGATTCGAGAAAGAGACCTGGGAGTGGATGTGACACCTAATCTAACTCCTGAGGCACATATAAATAGGATAACGACAGCAGCGTACTCTACACTGGCGAAAATTAGAACTTCATTCAGAAACCTAAATGAGGAAGCTTTTAGGGCGCTTTACACTGCCTACGTGAGACCCGTCTTAGAGTATGCCGCGCCATCATGGAGCCCCCACCTGAAGAAACACATAAAGAAACTGGAGAAGGTTCAGAGGTTTGCGACGAGGCTTGTCCCAGAGCTACGAGGGATGGGATATGAAGAGCGGCTGAAGGAACTGAACCTTACGACACTAGAGAAAAGAAGGGAGAGAGGAGATATGATAGGGACATATAAAATACTCAGGGGAAGACAAAGTGGAAATAGATGAAATGTTCACACGTAATAATAATAGAACGAGGGGACATGGGTGGAAACTGGAAACTCAGATGAGTCACAGAAGTTTAGGAAGTTTTTTTTTAGCGTGAGAGTAGTAGAAAAATGGAATGCACTTGGGGAACAGGTTGTGGAAGCAAATACTATTCATACTTTTAAAACTAGGTATGATAGGGAAATGGGACAGGAGTCATTGCTGTAAACAACCGATAGCTAGAAAGGCGGGATCCAAGAGTCAATGCTCGATCCTGCAAGCACATATAGGTGAGTACATATAGGTGAGTACACACACACACACACACACACACCAGGAACCTGTACATTAGTTGATTGACAGTTGAGAGGTGGGACCAAAGAGCCAGAGCTCAACCCCCCGCAAGCACAACTAGGTGAACACGAATACACACACACACACACACACACACTTGTGTGTGTGTGTGTGTGTAAAGCTTTAAACAGGTTTTGTGTAAATAATCATTCAGAACTTTGTATACCACATATGTCAGACCAATCCTGGAGTATGCAGCCCCAGCATGGAGTCCATATCTAGTCAAGGATAAGACTAAACTGGAAAAGGTTCAAAGGTTTGCCACCAGACTAGTACCCGAGCTGAGAGGTATGAGCTACGAGGAGAGACTACGGGAATTAAATCTCACTTCGTTGGAAGACAGAAGAGTTAGGGGGGACATGATCACCACATTCAAGATTCTGAAGGGAATTGATAGGGTAGATAAAGACAGTCTATTTAACACAAGGGGCACACGCACTAGGGGACACAGGTGGAAACTGAGTGCCCAAATGAGCCACAGAGATATTAGAAAGAACTTTTTTAGTGTCAGAGTGGTTGACAAATGGAATGCATTAGGAAGTGATGTGGTGGAGGCTGACTCCATACACAGTTTCAAGTGTAGATATGATAGAGCTCGAGAAGCTCAGAAATCTGTACACCAGTAGATTGACGGTTGAGAGGCGGGACCAAGGAGCCAAAGTTAAGCCTTCGCAGGCACAACTAGGCGAGTATAACTAGGTGAATACACGGATACACGTGTTTCTCCTCCCAGGATTAATTGAATTCTACGGCCAGGCAACAGAAATCAGGCCAGAATTGCCGGAAAACTTTGACAGTACTATCTCATGTTGGCCTCCGAATGCATGATAGAGCTGATAAGTTAGCCAAAGAATCTGCCTTTAAAGGAGCCGTTGAGTGTAACCTTGGATTGTCATTGAGCAATCTGAGAGCAGCAGTACACCGAGAACTTCAACAAGATCTTGTAGATCTGAGGCAAAGTGAAATTGACACCAGTAATTTCATCTATCATCATACTATCATGCAAGAGGAGCCACACATCTATGGATCATCCAATATAATCAGCAGACTTCTAGATGTTACTACTGCTCGGCTTAGACTCGGTTACAAGTATCTCTGGGAATTCTCATTATCTGCTGATGTAGACCTGACCAAATGTAAACTGTGTCAACAAAATTATTCGCACACCCTCCGTCACTATGTGATGGAGTGCGAAAAGATACGTGAATTTAGAGACAATTCTATAACCAATGTTCCAGTGATGTGTAAATATTTCATTCAAAATGATCTGCTACCAGAAATTTTAGCCAAATATCCCCAGTTTGCTAACTGTAGGTAGTAACTAAGTGATTGTAACCTATCCACCGCTGCCCACTGGATGGGGGGCGGTGTGCAGGACAAACATATCAATTGTGACACTAGCTCTCCACATATGTCAGTTGCTTAATTTAGAACCTGTACTTGTGGCCGATTTCGAACCCATTGTTGATGTGACGACTTATATTGAATTTTGTAACTAGCTCATCAAGATTGTAACTTGCTTAGCTAAATGAATGGTGGGGTTCAGTCCCTGAGCCCATTATGTGCCTCTGTAACCCTTTCCACTACCGCCCACAAGATGGGTATGGGGTGCATAATAAATGAACTAAACTAACACAGTACTACACAAGAGTCTAGTGAAAAAGCTGGAGATGCAGGCAGGAGTGAAAGGGAAGGTACTTCATTGGATAAGGGAGTACCTAAGCAACAGGGCACAGCGAGTCACTGTGAGGGGTGAGGTCTCAGATTGGCGAGACGTCACCAGTGGAGTCCCGAAGGGGTCAGTCCTTGGACCCATACTCTTTCTGATATATGTAAATGATCTCTCAGAGGGGTACAGAATCGTTCCTCTCATTGTTTGCTGATGATGCAAACATTATGAGGAGGATTAAGACGGAGGAAGACAGAATGAGGCTACAAGATGACCTAAACAAACTGTATGAATGGTCCAACAAACGGCTACTAAAGTTCAACCCGAATAAATGTAAGTTAATGAAACTAGGCGACCAGACACAGGATACCGAATGGGAGTGTACTGTGAGGACTAATAATAAACAGAAGCTACCCTAAGACTCTGTAATATCCCCACTGGTCAAACTATTATGTATTAGCGATAAGACCTACCATTAATGTATGATGACTTACTGTAAATATGTAGCTCTTGTAATAGCACTTTCTCTGTAACTAGCTGCAATTGTAACTATAAGGTGTGAAGGATAGAAGAAATTGTTTATGTAATAATCTAAGATGAGGTCTGATAAAGACCTTTTGTGCCCTCTGTAATGCTTTTGCGCTACCGCTCACAGGATGAGTATGGGGTGCACAATAAACTAGCCGCCTTCGGCGACAACAATCAATCAGATGAAATCCTTCCCGAAACGGGCAGAGAGAAAGTTCTAGGAGATGATATCACACCAAACCTGTCTCCTAAAGCCCACATCAAAAGAATAACATCTGCGGCGTATGCGAGGCTGGCTATCAGCACTGCCTTCAGGAACCTGTGTAAGGAATCCTTCAGAATCTTGTACACCACATATGTCAGACCAATCCTGGAGTATGCGGCCCCAGCATGGAGCCCGTACCTTATCAAGCACAAGACGAAGCTGGAAAAAGTTCTTAGGTATGCCACTAGACTAGTCCCAGACTGTTTTTTTTATTTTCTTTATTATTTTCTACCACTGACGTGGCCACACATTTACAATGCCAACCAGCATATATACATTTTCTTACGTCCTCCTTCGACAGGATTAGAGATCTGTTAAACATATAATTCAGTGATATATTGAATAATTAACTACAAAAGGGGATTTGTAGTGCTTTTAAAATGCTAATTTAGCCTACATAAATCCACAGATTTACGTCTGCCCTACATAAACAGTGGTCGATGTGTCTTTTTACATAGTGGCATCAATGTGCATTTACAAAGGTGAAATGCAATTCTGACCAGCTTCCACACATCCTGTATACACGTATACATACATACATATGTGTGTATATCACGAAAATAAACACGTGATTAAGAATGTGACAATGTCAGACCACGGAGGAAAAATGAAACAGGAAATTTCCTTAAGTACTTTCGTATATTAAATACATCTTCAGAAGGTCCAAAGACCTTCTGAAGATGTATTTAATATACGAAAGTACTTAAGGAAATTTCCTGTTTCATTTTTCCTCCGTGGTCTGACATTGTCATACATACATATATACACACATTTATGTCTATTCTACTCTGATAGGGTAAGATAGAAGATGGCTGCTATAGGAACTAGTGTGTTATTAAGCACCTAACCACTGAAGGTGATTAAGATAGTTTTACAAGCTCAGGTTATATACTTAAATCACATACATACATTGTATATTGATATATTACATAGTCAATCTAGGGTACAAGTCCAATATATCATCAAGTGTTCCAGTACTCGTACAGTAACTACAGAGTTCAGCATACCTCAGCCCAGGAGGGCGAAAGTCAGTCAGTATGGGACATTCTACAATATAATGTTCAAGAGAGTGCATGTTTTCTCTTTCACAAAGTTGACACATTGTGTACTCGACATTTGGGTTTTGAGAAAGCTGCCAGATACGTCTATATCCCAGGCGTATTCTGGCCACTATAACGTCACATTGCCGGGTTCTTGTTCTAGAACCAAGAGGCATGAGTTACGAGGAAAGGCTGCGTGAAATGAACCTCACATTACTGGAAGACAGGAGACCTCGGGGAGACATGATCATTACCTACAAAATTCTCAGAGGAATTGACACGATAAAGATAAACTGCTTAACACGAGTGGTACGCGAACAAGGGGACACAGGTGGAAACCGAGTACCCAAATGAGCCACAGGGACGTTAGAAAGAACCTTTTCAGTGTCAGAGTAGTTAACAGGTGGAATGCATTAGGGAGTGATGTGGTGGAGGCTGACTCCATACACAGCTTCAAGTGTAGATATGATAGAGCCCAATAGGCTCAGGAATCTGTACACCAGTTGATTGACGGTTGAGAGGCGGGACCAAAGAGCCAGAGCTCAATCCCCGCAAGCACAAATAGGTGAGTACACACACGCCTTAGTGAACTCGCGGCCGAGTGGACAGCGCTCTGGGTTTATAGTCCTAAGGGCCCGGGTTCGATTCCCGGCCGAGGCGGAAACAAATGAGCAGTTTCTTTCATACTGATGCCTCTGTTCACCTAGCAGTAAATAGGTACCTGGGAGTTAGACAGCTACTAAAAGCAGCTTCCTGGGGATGTTTGTGCGCGCGTGTTAGAGAGAAATATATGTAGTAGATATAATAGAGTAAAAATAGATTGGTTAGAAAGGTGGGATCCAAGAGCTAATAGCTCAATTCTGCACATGAATGGACTTCCTAATTTGTTTGTGGACCTGGTTGATACCTGGTTGATACCTGGTTGATTTTCTTTTGTAAACAGAGTGGTAGACGGTTGGAACAAGCTAAGTGAGAAGGTGGTGGAGGCCAAGACCGTCAGTAGTTTCAAAGCGTTATATGACAAAGAGTGCTGGGAAGACGGGACACCACGAGCGTAGCTCTCATCCTGTAACTACACTTAGGTAACTACACTTAGGTAACTACACTTAGGTAATTACACACACACACACACACACACACACACGTGAACAAGTTAGGTGAGAAGGTAGTGGAGGCCAAGACCGTTAGTAGTTTCAAAGCGTTATATGACAAAGAGTGCTGGGAAGACGGGACACCACGAGCGTAGGGAACTATGAGGGGGGGTGAAAGCGCCAAGCCGTTAAGACTATATAACACTGGGAAGGGGACAGGATAAGGATCTGGGATGGGACGGGGGGGAAGGAATGGTGCCCAACCACTTGTGGACGGTCGGGGATTGAACGCCGACCTGCATGAAGCGAAACCGTCGCTATACCGTCCAGCGCAAGTGGACAACCAGGAGCGTAGCTCTCATCCTATAACTACACTTAGGTAATTACAACGCTGTCTAGTACCAGGTGTGAGAGCATATATGACACGATTTTATAGGGGGAAAAAAAAAAAAAAGCTTCGTCGGGTTGTCGGGTTTGTTCTTGACTCACAATCGAGAATTCCAGGTTCGAATCCCGGGCGGGACAGAAACAACTGGGCACATTTCATTTCACCTAATGCTTCTGTTCATCTAGCAGTAAGTAGGTACTTAGAAGTTAGTCAGCGTGTTGTGGGGGGGGGGGGTCAGTAATTCGACCTTGAAAGACTATATAAGCCTAATGTGTATGAAGACACTCTGGCTGCCTGTCCCCGTCACAAGTAATTATTAATTACGTTCTTGGTTGAGTGAAGAGTGCATACACCACGTATCTACTCGCAAGTGGCAAACAGGTATAGCCAGATTCACGAAATTGTAAACAAAGCCGTCAAAGATTGAGAGAAGATGAACAGGGGCCCAGATTCACGAAGCAGTTACGCAAGCACTTACGAACCTGGGGCCAGAATCACGAAGCAGTTACGCAAGCACTTACGAGCCTGTCCATCTTTTCTCAATCTTTGGCGGCTTTGTTTACAATTATTAAACAGTTAATGAGCTCGGAAGCACCAGGAGGCTGTTTATAACAATAACAGTTGATTGGCAAGTTTTCATGCTTGTAAACTGTTTAATAAATGTAATTAAAACCGTCAAAGATTGAGGAAAGATGTACACGTTCGTAAGTGCTTGCGTAACTGCTTCGTGAATCTGGCCCAGTGCAAGTAGTCGCCCAACAGCCAATGACTATTCTGCATTTCTTCGTCAAAAGCCGTCTATAATTTCTCTGTTCTTCTTAGAATACATCTAAGTTTTTGTTATGACATTTCTAAGTCTCCTGGCCCAATATTTCATAAAATACAATAGTAGGTTCCTATACGTCCTAAGTAAAGTCACTAGAAATATCTTAGAAGGTGACAGCACAGGCGACAAAGTGACACACCAATCGAACACAATCTTTGAAGGCTAGTATTGCTTTTAGCAAGCTATCTTGAGACATTAACCATTCATGTACTCACCTGTCTACCGTCGAGGGTGAAGACCTTCCTGACAGCGCCCGTGTCCAACTTGATAGCGTGGGTGATGTCTGACAGCACCTGCTCCAAGCTTCGCGCGGTGCGACGGTTCAGAAGAATCCGTACGGCCTTGCGGGGCCGCACACCGTTACGGATCACCGTGACTAGTTTGGGTCGGATGAAGTCTTTGGGGGAGTCCGTGGGCGTGGTTGCTCCGATGAGGCTTGGGGGTACGTCACTGCCGGGCGTGGACGCGGGAGAGGCGTACGCCGTGCGCGGGGCGACGTGCAGCGCCTCGTTGCGGCGCGCATTGGCTCTCCACTGCGGCAGACGCGCGCGGGTATACTCCAATTTTTTAAATATTTCCGACGAGGAGACTACGTACTCGCCGGCCTCCCGTATCTGGTCGAGCTGGGTGATGCGCGTGCCATCGAGCGCAAACACGTGGCGCACACCGGCAGTCAGGTGTATAGGGTGGTCCAAGACACGCGTCAGGTCTGCCAGAAGTGCCTCCCAGGAGCGATGCTTGTCCCCACCCACGGCCACCACTGACCCGCCAAACCATCTATCACCATTTCGGTAAAATCGACACCGTCTAGCACGCTTCTCTTCGCAGAGCCTGGTGAGGGGAACGCGACTGAGGGCATTAGTGGGAGAGGCTCGCCCGCGACGGCCGCCATTTCCCCCCGCGGGGGTGAGGTTGGAGGTGGGGGTGACGCCAGTAGATGACCCCCGGGACACTGGAGGTCGAATACCTCCAGCCTCGTCCTCTCCGCACTCCAGACTCGACGACCCGGACACTCCAGAGTGCTCCTTCTGCTGCTCCGCCGTCCCCATCTCTCACACTACATCCTGAAACAACACAAGACATTTCTGAAGATGATGAGTCACACTGCCGTATAGGTTAAGTAATAATTGTAAATAAGCAATAAGATGCTTATCTTAACATATTAAGAAGGTTAGGTGAGGTCGGTGTTTTCTATGAAGCTTTTCAAGGTAAACTAAAATATTTCCAATTAGTATGTCACATACGCACTTATTAAATAAGCCAATATTGACTATAAGCAAGTGCGAGAACGGGTTGTTGCACAATGACGTGGCTGAAAAATGTTGACCAGACCACACACTGGAAAGTGAAGGGACGACGACGTTTCGGTCCGTCCTGGACCATTCTCAAGTCGATTGTGGTCACAATCGACTTGAGAATGGTTCAATGGAACCGTCTTCACTAAGCTGCTAAACACCACATATAACATGCTGGAAGAGCTCACAATCAAAACACAAATTCGAAATGTTATCTTGAGATGATTTCGGGGCTTTTTAGTGTCCCCGCGGCCCGGTCCTCGACCAGGCCTCCACCCCCAGGAAGCAGCCCGTGACAGCTGACTAACACCCAGGTACCTATTTACTGCTAGGTAACAGGGGCATAGGGTGAAAGAAACTCTGCCCATTGTTTCTCGCCAGCGCCTGGGATCGAACCCAGGACCACAGGATCACAAGTCCAGCGTGCTGTCCGCTCGGCCGACCGACATGTGGTTGTTGTCCTTGTATACAAGTCTCCAGAGGCAAATCTTCTTCAGCAATATAAAGACTCAACTTATACAAATTTAATACTTCTTAGAAGTATATCAGCCCCGAACATTATCGTAATAATAATATTATTTTATTCCAACCCGTTCTCGCAAATTTAATAAGTCAATATTGACTTATTAAATATGTGCATAGGTGACATACTTAACATAATAGATACCCTTAAAAAGATTCATAGAAAACACCGACCTTACCTAACCTTGTTAGTATCTTAAGATAAGCATCTTATTGCTTCGTAATTACAATTATTACCTAACCTATAATAGGTATAGGTTAAGTAATAATTGTAATTACGAAGCAATAAGATGCTTATCTTAAGATACTAACAAGGTTAGGTAAGGTTGGTGTTTTCTATGAATCTTTTTAAGGTATATCTATTATGTTTAGTATATCACCTATGTACGTAGTTAATAAGTCAATATTGACTTTACGAATTTGCGAGAACGGGTTGTTTTATTCACAAGAAGGTACAATGGGATGGCGAGATTACATTAAGGTGATATTTTTACATTTTTGCAAAGTCGTGAAGCGTTTCGGGGAGAATCTTTGAGACTTCAAGCTACAGGGGCCTCGTAGCCTGGTGGATAGCGCGCAGGACTCGTAATTCTGTGTCGCGGGTTCGATTCCCGCACGAGGCAGAAACAAATGGGCAAAGTTTCTTTCACCCTGAATGCCCCTGTTACCTAGCAGTAAATAGGTACCTGGGTGTTAGTCAGCTGTCACGGGCTGCTTCCTGGGGGTGGAGGCCTGGTCAAGGACCGGGCCGCGGGGACACTAAAAAGCCCCGAAATCAACTCAAGATAACCTCAAGATACAGAATCAATAATGAACGAATGTGACAAATATAGTAACACCTGAAAATCCTGAAGGCTGTCTAAATGTAATGGAACACATTGGGAACACAGTACAGGAATTGAGGGAGCATGTCGGCCGAGCGGACAGCATGCTTGTGATCCTGTGGTCTCGGGTTCGATCCCAGGCGCCGGCGAGAAACAATGACAGTTTCTTTCACCCTACGCCCCTGTTACCTAGCAGTAAAATAGGTACCTGGGTGTTAGTCAGCTGTCACGGGCTGCTTCCTGAGGGGTGGAGGCCTGGTCGAGGACCGGGCCGCGGGGACACTAAAAGCCCCGAAATCATCTCAAGATAACCTCAAGATAACACACAAATCACCTCTTACGGATGTGGTTATATTGAGATGATTTGTGTCTTGTGTGTGTGTGTGTGTGTGTGTGTGTGTGTGTGTGTATTCACCTAGTTGTATTCCCCTAGTTGTCTTTGCGGGGGTTGAGCTCTGGCTCTTTGGTCCCGCCTCTCAACTGTCAATCAACTGTTACTACCTACTCATTTTTTCTCTCACACACGCACACACACACACACACCCAGGAAGCAGCTCCGTAGCAGATAACACCCAGGTATCTATTTACTGCTAGGTAACAGGCGCATCAGGTTGAAGGAAACTCTGCACATTTGTTTTTCCGCCGGCTGCCGGGCTCGAACCCCGGTCCCCTAGGTCCACGAGTGTAGAACGCTGGCCACTCAGCCAGCCAGCCCTCAAGTGTGTGTGTGTGTGTGTGTGTGTGTGTGTGTGTGTGTGTGTGTGTGTGTGCGCGCGTGTGTGTGTGTGGTCAGATTTGTCTTAAACCGGCAAAACAGTAGAACAAACTAGAAGAGAAAACCACCCTAGACTTGATCCTTACAATGACGAACTGGTCAAGAATAATTTTTATAATGATTTATAATGAGACCACATGTTACCCACACCACAACCTAGTTGAATTTCACACAAACAAGGGAAATAGACCTGCACAGCTAGTCCCAAACCCTAAAGGAGAATTCAATGAATTCAAATTAATAATAAACAGATTAACTGGGAACTAAGAATCCAAAATTTCAGCAAAAGGCCGAGAAAAGACAGATAATGAAAAAACGAAATCAGTGCTTAAGAAAATAGGCACAGAAGCACTAGACAAGTGCTAATCTTAACTTAACTTAACGTAATCTAACATAACCTTAAAATAATGTAACCTTTACATAACCTAGCCATGGATAGCAAGTAGATAGCAAGTAGATAACACTAATTATGTAGTGGGGGTGAAGTGTTTACCTCGAGGGGAATGAGTGGGAGCCGGTCGGCCGAGTGGACAGCACACTGGACTTGTGATCCTGTGGTCCTGGGTTCGATCCCAGGTGCCGGCGAGAAACAATGGGCAGAGTTTCTGTCACCCTATGCCCCTGTTACCTAGCAGTAAAATAGGTACCTGGGTGTTAGTCAGCTGTCACGGGCCTCTTCCTGGGGGTGGAGACCTGGTCGAGGACCGGGCCGCGGGGACACTAAAGCCCCGAAATCATCTCAAGATAACCTCAAGATAAGGATACCTCTTTCTAAAGACAGGTTGGTACATTGACAAGGAAACAATTGTCTCTAGAGTGGAGTACTGCTGCACAATGACAGCCCCTTTCAAAGCTGGATATATTGCTGACCTGGAGAGCGTGCAGAGATCCCTTACTGGGAGGCACTCACTAAAACATCTAAACTATTGGGACCGACTAAAATGACAAAATCTGTATTCTTTTGAGCGCAGGCGAGAGATACACAATAATTTACACACATGGAAAATATCAGAGGGGCTGGTGCCAAACCTGCACACAGAAATAACACCACATGAGACAAGGAGGCATGGCAGGATGTGCAGAATACCCCCGTTGAAAAGCAGAGGTGCAACAGGTACTCTGAGAGAGAACTATCAACATCAGAGGCCCGAGACTGTTCAACACGCTTCCACTACACATAAGGGACATAACTGGCCGACCCCTCACAGTGTTCAAGAGAGAACTATCAACATCAGAGGCCCGAGACTGTTCAACACGCTTCCACTACACATGAGGGACATAACTGGCCGACCCCTCACAGTGTTCAAGAGAGAACTATCAACATCAGAGGCCTGAGACTGTTCAACACGCTTCCACTACACATGAGGGACATAACTGGCCGACCCCTCACAGTGTTCAAGAGAGAACTATCAACATCAGAGGCCCGAGACTGTTCAACACGCTTCCACTACACATGAGGGACATAACTGGCCGACCCATCACAGTGTTCAAGAGAGAACTATCAACATCAGAGGCCCGAGACTGTTCAACACGCTTCCACTACACATGAGGGACATAACTGGCCGACCCCTCACAGTGTTCAAGAGAGAACTATCAACATCAGAGGCCCGAGACTGTTCAACACGCTTCCACTACACATAAGGGGCATAACTGGCCGACCCCTGACAGTGTTCAAGAGAGAACTATCAACATCAGAGGCCCGAGACTGTTCAACACGCTTCCACTACACATAAGGGGCATAACTGGCCGACCCCTTACAGTGTTCAAGAAACAACTTGATAAACACCTCCAAAGGATACCTGATCAACCAGGCTGTGACTCATACGTCAGGCTGCGAGCAGCCGCGTCCAAAAGCCTGGTTGATCAGTCCAGCAACAAGGAGGCTTGGTCAAGGACCGGGCCGCGGGGACGCTAAGCCCCGAAATCATCCCAAGGTAACCGCAAGGCACAGATTTCATTAAACAACATCTGACACAGAGAGACGGTTAACAGAGAAGACATGATCACTATATACAAAATAACCAGGTGAATAAACAGGGGGTAGACAAGAATAGACTATTTGGCACGAATGGTATAGGTAAAGATAGACTGTTTGGCAAGGGTGGTACACAAAGATCCCATACAGGTGGACCCTAAGCGCCTGAATAAGCTACTGAAACCTTGGAAAGAATTTGTTCAGTATCCGAATTGAACAAATGGAACGCGCTAAGTGTTGTGGTGGTGGCAGACACCATACACAACAAGTGGTGGTGGCAGACACCATACACAAGTGGTGGTGACAGACACCATACACAACAAGTGGTGGTGACAGACACCATACACAACAAGTGGTGGTGACAGACACCATACACAACAAGTGGTGGTGACAGACACCATACACAAGTGGTGGTGACAGACACCATACACAACAAGTGGTGGTGACAGACACCATACACAACAAGTGGTGGTGGCAGACACCATACACAACAAGTGGTGGTGACAGACACCATAGACGAGATAAAACACCTAAATTATTGGGATCGTCTCAAAGCTCTCCAAATGTACTCTCTAGAAAGGAGACGAGAGAGATACCAAATAATATACACCTGGAAAATACTGGAGGGTCAGGTCCCAAATCTACACAGTAAAATAACAACGTACTGGAGTGAACGATATGGAAGAAAATGCAAGATTGAACCTGTGAAGAGCAGAGGTGCCATAGGCACAATCAGAGAACACTGTATAAACATCAGGGGTCCGCGGTTGTTCAACGTCCTCCCAGCGAGCATAAGAAATATTGCCGGAACAACCGTGGACATCTTCAAGAGAAAACTGGACGGTTTTCTAAGAGAAGTTCCGGATCAGCCGGGCTGTGGTGGGTACGTGGCCCTGCGGGCCGCTCCAAGCAACAGCCTGGTGGACCAAACTCTCACAAGTCGAGCCTGGCCTCGGGCCGCTCCAAGCAACAGCCTGGTGGACCAAACTCTCACAAGTCGAGCCTGGCCTCGGGCCGGGCTTGGGGAGTAGAAGAACTCCCAGAACCCCATCAACCAGGTATCACAACAAGTGGTGGTGACAGACACCATACACAAGTGGTGGAGACAGACACCATACACAAGTGGTGGTGACAGACACCATACACAAGTGGTGGTGACAGACACCATACACAAGTGGTGGTGACAGACACCATACACAACAAGTGGTGGTGACAGACACCATACACAAGTGGTGGAGACAGACACCATACACAAGTGGTGGTGACAGACACCATACACAAGTGGTGGAGACAGACACCATACACAAGTGGTGGTGACAGACACCATACACAAGTGGTGGAGACAGACACCATACACAAGTGGTGGAGACAGACACCATACACAACAAGTGGTGGTGACAGACACCATACACAACAAGTGGTGGTGGCAGACACCATACACAACAAGTGGTGGTGGCAGACACCATACACAACAAGTGGTGGAGACAGACACCATACACAACAAGTGGTGGTGGCAGACACCATACACAACAAGTGGTGGTGGCAGACACCATACACAACAAGTGGTGGTGACAGACACCATACACAACAAGTGGTGGTGACAGACACCATACACAAGTGGTGGAGACAGACACCATACACAACAAGTGGTGGTGGCAGACACCATACACAACAAGTGGTGGTGGCAGACACCATACACAACAAGTGGTGGTGGCAGACACCATACACAACAAGTGGTGGTGGCAGACACCATACACAACAAGTGGTGGTGGCAGACACCATACACAACAAGTGGTGGTGACAGACACCATACACAAGTGGTGGTGACAGACACCATACACAACAAGTGGTGGAGACAGACACCATACACAAGTGGTGGTGACAGACACCATACACAAGTGGTGGAGACAGACACCATACACAAGTGGTGGTGACAGACACCATACACAACAAGTGGTGGTGACAGACACCATACACAAGTGGTGGTGACAGACACCATACACAACAAGTGGTGGTGACAGACACCATACACAAGTGGTGGTGACAGACACCATACACAACAAGTGGTGGTGACAGACACCATACAAGTGGTGGTGACAGACACCATACACAACAAGTGGTGGTGGCAGACACCATACACAAGTGGTGGTGACAGACACCATACACAACAAGTGGTGGTGACAGACACCATACACAAGTGGTGGAGACAGACACCATACACAAGTGGTGGTGACAGACACCATACACAACAAGTGGTGGTGGCAGACACCATACACAACAAGTGGTGGTGGCAGACACCATACACAACAAGTGGTGGTGGCAGACACCATACACAACAAGTGGTGGTGGCAGACACCATACACAACAAGTGGTGGTGACAGACACCATACACAAGTGGTGGTGACAGACACCATACACAACAAGTGGTGGTGACAGACACCATACACAAGTGGTGGAGACAGACACCATACACAAGTGGTGGTGACAGACACCATACACAAGTGGTGGAGACAGACACCATACACAAGTGGTGGTGACAGACACCATACACAACAAGTGGTGGTGACAGACACCATACACAAGTGGTGGTGACAGACACCATACACAACAAGTGGTGGTGACAGACACCATACACAACAAGTGGTGGTGGCAGACACCATACACAAGTGGTGGTGACACACCATACACACCTACAAATGCTGCTACAACAGAGCAAGTACAAACACACGAGTACATTACCACCACAAATGTTACTAAATCAATTAACACTTAACACTTAAACTTAACACACTTAACATAAAGCTTAGAGTGGTCGCACTCAAAACATCATACCTGGAGAGAGTACCGAGAGTGCTTTCACTCCCTGAGCCCAGCCTGAGGCCAGCTTCTTTATGAATAACATCCAAACTCCAGATAATACTAACTGATAGTAAGAAATACAGAAGACTTTGAAAGGGAAAGTGAGAACATGAGCAAACAGTCACCCCCTCTAGTCCTGACTCGTGGAATTCAATACTCATAAATATATGTAAAGTACCAGTAGCCGGAGCACTCAGTGTAATAAAGAGCTTGGATACAGGGGAGATACCAGCAGCACTTAAATCAGCGAATATTGTCCCGCTATACAAGGGAGGTAGTAACGCTTTGGCAAAAAATATAGTCGAGTGTAACATCACACACAATAAAAGTTTTTGAAAGAGTGATTAGGAATCAAATGTCCAGTTTCATGGAAAATAATAAATTACACAACCCAGGACAACATGGATTTAGAGCGGGAAGATCCTGCCTGTCACAGTTCCTCAACCACTATGACAAAATCATTAGAAAAACAAAATGCAGATGTATACACAGACTTTGCAAAGGCATTCGACAAATGTGACCATGGAGTGATAGCCCATAAAATGTGAGCTATAGGAACAACGGATCAAGTGAGGCGTTGAGTTTTCAACTTTCTGTCAAACAGAATGCAAAGAGTGACGGTCAAGCAGGTAAGTTCAAGCCCAAGTGCAGTGAAAAGCTCTATAGCCCAGGGCACAGTCCTTGCACCACTGCTCTGTACCCCAGGGCACAGTCCTTGCACCACTGCTCTGTACCCCAGGGCACAGTCCTTGCACCACTGCACTGTACCCCAGGGCACAGTCCTTGCACCGCTGCACTGTACCCCAGGGCACAGTCCTTGCACCACTGCTCTGTACCCCAGGACACAGTCCTTGCACCGCTGCACTGTACCCCAGGGCACAGTCCTTGCACCACTGCTCTGTACCCCAGGACACAGTCCTTGCACCGCTGCTCTGTACCCCAGGGCACAGTCCTTGCACCGCTGCTCTGTACCCCAGGGCACAGTCCTTGCACCACTGCTCTGTACCCCAGGGCATAGTCCTTGCACCACTGCTCTGTACCCCAGGGCATAGTCCTTGCACCGCTGCTCTGTACCCCAGGGCACAGTCCTTGCACCACTGCTCTGTACCCCAGGACACAGTCCTTGCACCGCTGCACTGTACCCCAGGGCACAGTCCTTGCACCGCTGCACTGTACCCCAGGGCACAGTCCTTGCACCGCTGCACTGTACCCCAGGGCACAGTCCTTGCACCACTGCTCTGTACCCCAGGGCACAGTCCTTGCACCGCTGCTCTGTACCCCAGGGCACAGTCCTTGCACCACTGCACTGTATCCCAGGGCACAGTCCTTGCACCGCTGCTCTGTACCCCAGGGCACAGTCCTTGCACCACTGCTCTGTACCCCAGGGCACAGTCCTTGCACCACTGCTCTGTACCCCAGGGCACAGTCCTTGCACCACTGCTCTGTACCCCAGGGCACAGTCCTTGCACCACTGCTCTGTACCCCAGGGCACAGTCCTTGCACCACTGCTCTGTACCCCAGGGCACAGTCCTTGCACCACTGCTCTGTACCCCAGGGCACAGTCCTTGCACCACTGCACTGTACCCCAGGGCACAGTCCTTGCACCGCTGCACTGTACCCCAGGGCACAGTCCTTGCACCACTGCACTGTACCCCAGGGCACAGTCCTTGCACCACTGCACTGTACCCCAGGGCACAGTCCTTGCACCACTGCTCTGTACCCCAGGGCACAGTCCTTGCACCGCTGCTCTGTACCCCAGGGCACAGTCCTTGCACCACTGCACTGTATCCCAGGGCACAGTCCTTGCACCACTGCTCTGTACCCCAGGGCACAGTCCTTGCACCACTGCTCTGTACCCCAGGGCACAGTCCTTGCACCACTGCTCTGCACCCCAGGGCATAGTCCTTGCACCACTGCTCTGTACCCCAGGGCATAGTCCTTGCACCGCTGCTCTGTACCCCAGGGCACAGTCCTTGCACCACTGCTCTGTACCCCAGGACACAGTCCTTGCACCGCTGCACTGTACCCCAGGGCACAGTCCTTGCACCGCTGCACTGTACCCCAGGGCACAGTCCTTGCACCGCTACACTGTACCCCAGGGCACAGTCCTTGCACCACTGCTCTGTACCCCAGGGCACAGTCCTTGCACCACTGCTCTGTACCCCAGGGCACAGTCCTTGCACCACTGCTATTTCTCATTCTTATCTCGGATTTAGACAAAAATACTAATCACAACTTCGTGTCATCCTTTGCAGATGGTACAAACACTAACATGAAAATTTCCGCTGTAGGAGGCACTGAAAACTACAAGCCGATATTAATAAAGCCTTCGACTAGGCTACGGAAAATATCATGATGTTTATCGGTGATAATTTCCAGGTACTGAGGTATGGTGGAAACAATAACTTGCACGAAATACAGGGTACAGGACACAATCAGACACAATCATAGAAGGAAATTTTGACCAGACCACACACTAGAAATTGAAGGGACGACGACGTTTCGTCAAGACAATCGACTTGA
This sequence comes from Procambarus clarkii, assembly GCF_040958095.1. Taxonomy (NCBI): domain Eukaryota; kingdom Metazoa; phylum Arthropoda; class Malacostraca; order Decapoda; family Cambaridae; genus Procambarus; species Procambarus clarkii. Next base: position 22,127,943 of record NC_091234.1, on the reverse strand, counting down.
GAATGGTCCAGGACGGACCGAAACGTCGTCGTCCCTTCAACTTCTAGTGTGTGGTCTGGTCAACATACTTCAGCCACGTTATTGTGACTCATCGCCTGCACATAGAAGGAAAGTAACATGTAAACATTTGGGAATTATGATGTTTGACAACCTGACCTTTAGTGAACATAACCGAGTAAATATATAGTGACGGCCAGGACAATGATTGGATGGATTATGAGAACGTTTAAATACAGAAATCCCACAGCAATGTTAATACTATTTAAATCACTGATGCTGTCCCGTCTTGAGTATTGCTCAGTACTCCCTTCCCCTTTCAGAACGGGACAGATCTCTGAATTAGAGGGAATACAGAGCACCTATACGGAACGCATAAAAACTATAAAACATCTAAATTATTAAAACCGTCTTAAAGCTCTCAAACTGTAATCCCTGGAAAGGAGACAAGAATCAAATAATGGAAGATTGTAAGATTTAACATGGAAGATACTGGAGGGCCAGGTTCCAGATTTGAACAGTTAAATAACAACATACTGGAGCGAAAGATACGGAAGGAAATATAGAATAGAACCAGTGAGGAGTAGAGGTGCCATAGGCACAATCAGAGAACACTGAACATCAGAGGTCCACAGCTGTTCAACACCCTCCCAGCAAGCATTACAAATATTGCTGGAACAAAGGTGGATGTCGTCAAGAATTATTTAGATAAGTTCATGCAAGGAGTGCCGGACCGACTGGGCTGTAGTGGATATGTGGGACTGAGGGCCGCTCCAAGCAACAGCCTGGTGGACCAAGTTAGCACAAGTCGACCGAAACTCCTGAAACCCTTTTCAGGTATGCTCCAGGCCCACATACCTATTACAACCCGGTTGGTTCGGCACTTCTTACAAGAACTTATCTATATTCTTGAATACATCCACCTTCGTTCCAGCAATATTTCTAATGCTTGCTGGGAGGATGTTGAACAGCTGTGGACCTCTGATGTTCAGTGTTCTCTGATTGTGACTATGGCACCTCTACTCCTCAATGGTTCTATTCTGCATTTCCTTCCGCATCTTTCGCTCCAGTATGTTGTTATTCCAATGTGCAAATTTGGGACCTGGCCCTCAAGTATATTACATATATTTTATATCTTCCTAGTCTCCTTTCCAGGGAGTACATTTGGAAGCTTTGAGAAGGTCCCAGTAATTAGCTGCTTATCTTTTCTATGCGTGTCGTACATGTTCTCAGTATTCCTTTTATTTCAGAAATCTCTCCGGCTCCAAAAATCTTGGCCAAATATCCCCAGTTTGCTAACTGAAGGTAGTAACTGTAACCTATCCACCGCTGCCCACTGGATGGGGGGCGGTGTGCAGGACAAACATGTCAATTGTGACACTAGGCTCTCCACATATGTCAGTTGCTTAATTTAGAAACTGTACTTGTGGTCGATCTCTTTCCCAATGTTAATGTGACGAAGTGCATTGAATTTTGTAACTAGCTCATCAAGATTGTAACTTATTTAGCTAAATGAATTATGGAGTTCAATCCCTGAGCCCATTATGTGCCTCTGTAACCCTTTTGACTACTGCCCACTAGATGGGTATGGGGTGCATAATAAACTAAACTAACCTACATGTTACCTCATACAGCACCAACATGTTACCCTCATACAGCACCTACATGTTACCTCATACAGCACCAACATGTTACCCTCATACAGCACCTACATGTTACCTCATACAGCACCAACATGTTACCCTCATACAGCACCATGTTACCCTCATACAGCACCAACATGTTACCCTCATACAGCACCATGTTACCCTCATACAGCACCAACATGTTACCCTCATACAGCACCAACATGTTACCCTCATACAGCACCAACATGTTACCCTCATACAGCACCTACATGTTACCTCATACAGCACCAACATGTTACCTCATACAGCACCAACATGTTACCCTCATACAGCACCAACATGTTACCTCATACAGCACCAACATGTTACCTCATACAGCACCTACATGTTACCCTCATACAGCACCAACATGTTACCCTCATACAGTACCAACATGTTACCCTCATACAGCACCTACATGTTACCTCATACAGCACCAACATGTTACCTCATACAGCACCAACATGTTACCCTCATACAGCACCAACATGTTACCTCATACAGCACCAACATGTTACCTCATACAGCACCTACATGTTACCCTCATACAGCACCAACATGTTACCCTCATACAGTACCAACATGTTACCCTCATACAGCACCATGTTACCCTCATACAGTACCAACATGTTACCCTCATACAGCACCAACATGTTACCCTCATACAGTACCAACATGTTACCTCATACAGCACCAACATGTTACCTCATACAGTACCAACATGTTACCTCATACAGCACCAACATGTTACCCTCATACAGCACCAACATGTTACCCTCATACAGCACCAACATGTTACCCTCATACAGCACCAACATGTTACCCTCATACAGCACCATGTTACCCTCATACAGCACCAACATGTTACCTCATACAGCACCTACATGTTACCCTCATACAGCACCAACATGTTACCCTCATACAGCACCAACATGTTACCCTCATACAGCACCAACATGTTACCCTCATACAGCACCATGTTACCCTCATACAGCACCATGTTACCCTCATACAGTACCAACATGTTACCTCATACAGTACCAACATGTTACCCTCATACAGCACCATGTTACCTCATACAGCACCTACATGTTACCCTCATACAGCACCAACATGTTACCCTCATGCAGCACCAACATGTTACCCTCATACAGCACCAACATGTTACCCTCATACAGCACCATGTTACCCTCATACAGCACCAACATGTTACCTCATACAGCACCAACATGTTACCTCATACAGTACCAACATGTTACCCTCATACAGCACCAACATGTTACCCTCATACAGCACCAACATGTTACCCTCATACAGCACCAACATGTTACCCTCATACAGCACCAACATGTTACCCTCATACAGTACCAACATGTTACCTCATACAGTACCAACATGTTACCTCATACAGTACCAACATGTTACCCTCATACAGCACCAACATGTTACCCTCATACAGCACCAACATGTTACCCTCATACAGCACCAACATGTTACCCTCATACAGCACCAACATGTTACCCTCATACAGCAACATGTTACCCTCATACAGTACCAACATGTTACCTCATACAGTACCAACATGTTACCTCATACAGTACCAACATGTTACCTCATACAGTACCAACATGTTACCTCATACAGCACCAACATGTTACCCTCATACAGCACCAACATGTTACCCTCATACAGCACCAACATGTTACCCTCATACAGCACCAACATGTTACCCTCATACAGTACCAACATGTTACCTCATACAGCACCTACATGTTACCCTCATACAGCACCATGTTACCCTCATACAGCACCAACATGTTACCCTCATACAACACCAACATGTTAATTCATACAGTACCATGTTACCCTCATACAGCACCAACATGTTACCCTCACACAGCACCAACATGTTACCCTCATACAACACCAACATGTTAATTCATACAGTACCATGTTACCTCATACAGCACCAACATGTTACCCTCACACAGCACCAACATGTTACCCTCATACAGCACCAACATGTTACCCTCATACAGCACCAACATGTTACCTCATACAGCACCAACATGTTACCCTCATACAACACCATGTTACCCTCATACAGCACCATGTTACCTCATACAGCACCAACATGTTACCCTCATACAACACCAACATGTTACCCTCATACAACACCAACATGTTAATTCATACAGCACCATGTTACCTCATACAGCACCAACATGTTACCTCATACAGCACCATGTTACCTCATACAGCACCAACATGTTACCCTCATACAGCACCAACATGTTACCCTCATACAGCACCAACATGTTACCCTCATACAGCACCAACATGTTACCCTCATACAGCACCAACATGTTACCCTCATACAGCACCATGTTACCCTCATACAGCACCAACATGTTACCTCATACAGCACCAACATGTTACCCTCATACAGCACCATGTTACCCTCATACAGCACCAACATGTTACCTCATACAGCACCAACATGTTACCCTCATACAGCACCATGATGTTACCTCATACAGCACCAACATGTTACCTCATACAGCACCATGTTACCCTCATACAGCACCAACATGTTACCTCATACAGCACCATGTTACCCTCATACAGCACCATGTTACCCTCATACAGCACCAACATGTTACCTCATACAGCACCAACATGTTACCCTCATACAGCACCATGTTACCCTCATACAGCACCAACATGTTACCTCATACAGCACCATGTTACCCTCATACAGCACCATGTTACCCTCATACAGCACCAACATGTTACCTCATACAGCACCAACATGTTACCTCATACAGCACCAACATGTTACCTCATACAGCACCATGTTACCCTCACACAGCACCAACATGTTACCCTCATACAGCACCATGTTACCCTCATACAGCACCAACATGTTACCTCATACAGCACCATGTTACCCTCATACAGCACCAACATGTTACCTCATACAGCACCATGTTACCCTCATACAGCACCAACATGTTACCCTCACACAGCACCAACATGTTACCCTCACACAGCACCAACATGTTACCCTCATACAGCACCAACATGTTACCCTCATACAGCACCAACATGTTACCTCATACAGCACCAACATGTTACCCTCATACAGCACCAACATGTTACCCTCATACAGCACCAACATGTTACCTCTCATACAGCACCAACATGTTACCCTCATACAGCACCAACATGTTACCTCATACAGCACCATGTTACCCTCATACAGCACCAACATGTTACCTCATACAGCACCAACATGTTACCCTCATACAGCACCATGTTACCCTCATACAGCACCATGTTACCCTCATACAGCACCAACATGTTACCTCATACAGCACCAACATGTTACCCTCATACAGCACCATGTTACCCTCATACAGCACCATGTTACCCTCATACAGCACCAACATGTTACCTCATACAGCACCAACATGTTACCCTCATACAGCACCATGTTACCCTCATACAGCACCATGTTACCCTCATACAGCACCAACATGTTACCTCATACAGCACCAACATGTTACTCTCATACAGCACCAACATGTTACCCTCATACAGCACCAACATGTTACCTCATACAGCACCAACATGTTACCCTCATACAGCACCAACATGTTACCTCATACAGCACCATGTTACCCTCATACAGCACCAACATGTTACCTCATACAGCACCAACATGTTACCCTCATACAGCACCAACATGTTACCCTCATACAGCACCATGTTACCTCATACAGCACCAACATGTTACCCTCATACAGCACCTACATGTTACCTCATACAGCACCAACATGTTACCCTCATACAGCACCTACATGTTACCTCATACAGCACCAACATGTTACCCTCATACAGCACCATGTTACCTCATACAGCACCAACATGTTACCCTCATACAGCACCTACATGTTACCTCATACAGCACCAACATGTTACCCTCATACAGCACCAAGTTACCCTCATACAGCACCAACATGTTACCCTCATACAGCACCAACATGTTACCCTCATACAGCACCAACATGTTACCCTCATACAGCACCATGTTACCTCATACAGCACCAACATGTTACCCTCATACAGCACCAAGTTACCCTCATACAGCACCAACATGTTACCCTCATACAGCACCAACATGTTACCCTCATACAGCACCAACATGTTACCCTCATACAGCACCAACATGTTACCCTCATACAGCACCAACATGTTACCCTCATACAGCACCAACATGTTACCTCATACAGCACCAACATGTTACCTCATACAGCACCAACATGTTACCCTCATACAGCACCAACATGTTACCCTCATACAGCACCAATGTTACCTCATACAGCACCAACATGTTACCCTCATACAGCACCTACATGTTACCTCATACAGCACCAACATGTTACCCTCATACAGCACCAACATGTTACCCTCATACAGCACCAACATGTTACCCTCATACAGCACCAACATGTTACCCTCATACAGCACCACATGTTACCCTCATACAGCACCAACATGTTACCTCATACAGCACCAACATGTTACCCTCATACAGCACACATGTTACCCTCATACAGCACCATGTTACCCTCATACAGCACCAACATGTTACCTCATACAGCACCAACATGTTACCCTCATACAGCACACATGTTACCCTCATACAGCACACATGTTACCCTCATACAGCACCAACATGTTACCCTCATACAGCACCAACATGTTACCCTCATACAGCACCAACATGTTACCCTCATACAGCACCATGTTACCCTCATACAGCACCATGTTACCCTCATACAGCACCAACATGTTACCTCATACAGCACCAACATGTTACTCTCATACAGCACCAACATGTTACCCTCATACAGCACCAACATGTTACCTCATACAGCACCAACATGTTACCCTCATACAGCACCAACATGTTACCCTCATACAGCACCAACATGTTACCTCATACAGCACCAACATGTTACCCTCATACAGCACCAACATGTTACCCTCATACAGCACCATGTTACCTCATACAGCACCAACATGTTACCCTCATACAGCACCTACATGTTACCTCATACAGCACCAACATGTTACCCTCATACAGCACCTACATGTTACCCTCATACAGCACCAACATGTTACCCTCATACAGCACACATGTTACCTCATACAGCACCAACATGTTACCCTCATACAGCACCTACATGTTACCTCATACAGCACCAACATGTTACCCTCATACAGCACCAAGTTACCCTCATACAGCACCAACATGTTACCCTCATACAGCACCAACATGTTACCCTCATACAGCACCAACATGTTACCCTCATACAGCACCATGTACCTCATACAGCACCATGTTACCCTCATACAGCACCAACATGTTACCCTCATACAGCACCAAATGTTACCCTCATACAGCACCAACATGTTACCCTCATACAGCACCAACATGTTACCCTCATACAGCACCAACATGTTACCCTCATACAGCACCAACATGTTACCCTCATACAGCACCAACATGTTACCCTCATACAGCACCAACATGTTACCCTCATACAGCACCAACATGTTACCCTCATACAGCACCATGTTACCTCATACAGCACCAACATGTTACCCTCATACAGCACCTACATGTTACCTCATACAGCACCAACATGTTACCCTCATACAGCACCTACATGTTACCTCATACAGCACCAACATGTTACCCTCATACAGCACCAACATGTTACCCTCATACAGCACCATGTTACCTCATACAGCACCAACATGTTACCCTCATACAGCACCTACATGTTACCTCATACAGCACCAACATGTTACCCTCATACAGCACCAAGTTACCCTCATACATCACTAACATGTTACCCTCATACAGCACCAACATGTTACCCCATACAGCACCATGTTACCCTCATACAGCACCAACATGTTACCCTCATACAGCACCAACATGTTACCCTCATACAGCACCAACATGTTACCCTCATACAGCACCAACATGTTACCCTCATACAGCACCAACATGTTACCCTCATACAGCACCAACATGTTACCCTCATACAGCACCAACATGTTACCCTCATACAGCACCAACATGTTACCTCATACAGTACCAACATGTTACCCTCATACAGCACCAACATGTTACCCTCATACAGCACCAACATGTTACCCTCATACAGCACCAACATGTTACCTCATACAGCACCAACATGTTACCCTCATACAGCACCAACATGTTACCCTCATACAGTACCAACATGTTACCCTCATACAGCACCTACATGTTACCCTCATACTGCACCAACATGTTACCCTCATACAGCACCACCATGTTACCCTCATACAGCACCAACATGTTACCCTCATACAGCACCAACATGTTACCTCATACAGCACCAACATGTTACCCTCATACAGTACCAACATGTTACCCTCATACAGTACCAACATGTTACCCTCATACAGCACCAACATGTTACCCTCATACAGCACCAACATGTTACCCTCATACAGCACCAACATGTTACCCTCATACAGCACCAACATGTTACCCTCATACAGCACCATGTTACCTCATACAGCACCAACATGTTACCCTCATACAGCACCAACATGTTACCCTCATACAGCACCAACATGTTACCTCATACAGCACCATGTTACCCTCATACAGCACCAACATGTTACCCTCATACAGCACCAACATGTTACCCTCATACAGCACCAACATGTTACCTCATACAGCACCAACATGTTACCTCATACAGCACCAACATGTTACCCTCATACAGCACCAACATGTTACCCTCATACAGCACCAACATGTTACCCTCATACAGCACCAACATGTTACCTCATACAGTACCAACATGTTACCTCATACAGCACCTACATGTTACCCTCATACAGCACCAACATGTTACCCTCATACAGCACCAACATGTTACCCTCATACAGCACCAACATGTTACCCTCATACAGCACCAACATGTTACCCTCATACTGCACCAACATGTTACCCTCATACAGCACCAACATGTTACCTCATACAGCACCATGTTACCCTCATACAGCACCAACATGTTACCTCATACAGTACCAACATGTTACCCTCATACAGCACCAACATGTTACCCTCATACAGCACCAACATGTTACCCTCATACAGCACCAACATGTTACCTCATACAGCACCAACATGTTACCTCATACAGCACCTACATGTTACCCTCATACAGCACCAACATGTTACCCTCATACAGCACCTACATGTTACCCTCATACAGCACCAACATGTTACCCTCATACAGCACCTACATGTTACCTCATACAGCACCAACATGTTACCCTCATACAGCACCAACATGTTACCCTCATACAGCACCAACATGTTACCCTCATACAGCACCAACATGTTACCCTCATACAGCACCATGTTACCCTCATACAGCACCAACATGTTACCCTCATACAGCACCAACATGTTACCCTCATACAGCACCAACATGTTACCCTCATGCAGCAACTACATGTTACCCTCATACAGCACCAACATGTTACCTCATACAGCACCAACATGTTACCCTCATACAGCACCAACATGTTACCCTCATACAGCACCTACATGTTACCTCATACAGCACCAACATGTTACCCTCATACAGCACCAACATGTTACCCTCATACAGCACCTACATGTTACCCTCATACAACACCTACATGTTACCCTCATACAGCACCTACATGTTACCCTCATACAGCACCAACATGTTACCTCATACAGCACCAACATGTTACCTCATACAGCACCAACATGTTACCCTCATACAGCACCATGTTACCTCATACAGCACCAACATGTTACCTCATACAGCACCAACATGTTACCTCATACAGCACCTACATGTTACCCTCATACAGCACCAACATGTTACCTCATACAGCACCAACATGTTACCCTCATACAGCACCAACATGTTACCTCATACAGCACCTACATGTTACCCTCATACAACACCTACATGTTACCCTCATACAACACCTACATGTTACCCTCATACAGCACCAACATGTTACCCTCATACAGCACCAACATGTTACCCTCATACAGCACCAACATGTTACCCTCATACAGCACCAACATGTTACCCTCATACAGCACCATGTTACCCTCATACAGCACCATGTTACCCTCATACAGCACCAACATGTTACCCTCATACAGCACCAACATGTTACCTCATACAGCACCAATGCGTTACCTCTGATAACTAAAACATTGTGTCAAGACGTTACTTCCAAGTATCAACGCATTATTTAGTAAACATCTTTATCAATAAAGGTGTAAACATCTTTATTGACAGACTATACAATTTTGACTTGACTTTATATACAGACTATACAAGGCAGGGATAGAATCAACACATATGCAGCCTAAACATACAATAATACAAATTAATGTTCTTCATTCTTTACAATAGACAAGCAAATTTAGGATACATTAACATGTCTTCCAGTATACCAGATTGAATTAAAGTTACACAATAATAACAATAATTTGTATGGAGAAGAGTGTGTGTACAAACATAAGGGTATTGTATAATTGTAGGGACACGAGTTGTACATACTAATGAACCTACTATTACGCATAGCGTTTCGGACAAGTTAATTGTACAATAGGCTGGGAGATCTAAAACTTTTTAGTTTTACATTTATTGAGGTTTAAAATCTTCTAGTTTCACGTTTATTGAGGTCTAAAATCTATTAGTTTTACATTTATCGAGGTCTAAAATCTTTTAGTTTTACATTTATTGAGGTCTAAAATCTATTAGTTTCACATTTATTGAGGTCGAAAATCTTTTTGTTTTACATTTATTGAGGTCTAAAATCTATTAGTTTCACATTTATTGAGGTCTAAAATCTATTATTTTCACATTTATCGAGGTCTAAAATCTATTATTTTCACATTTATCGAGGTCTAAAATGTTTTAGTTTCGCATTTACTGAGGTCTAAAATCTTTCAGTTTCGCATTCAATAATGTAGTGTTCATGTGGATGCCTTAATGGTCTGTCTCAAGAGTTTATAATCTGTAATATTCTGGTAGTGGCTCAGTCTCACTAACCTGCCAGATGTGCCTATAGCCTAAGGCGAATTCACGCCAATGACTACATCACATTGCCTGGTCCGATTACTATGCTAACATATATATGTGTGTGTATGTATATGTATGTGTATAAAGTACAATCAGAAGCTGATGAGAATTACATTTCACCTTTGTAAATGCATATTAATGACACTATGTTAAAGACACATCGAACACTTTATGTAGGGCATACGTAAATCTGTGTATCTATGTATTTACGTATGTAGGTTAGCTTAGCATTTTAAAAGCACCGAATCACCTTCTGTGGTTGATTGTTCAATAAACCCTTGAACTATATGTTTAACACATCTCTAACCCTGTCCATGGAGGACAGAAGAAAATGTATATATGCTGGTTAGCATTGTAAATGTGTGGCCACGTTTGTGGTAGAAAAAACAAACAAAAAAAACTATGCTAACCATACAAATACCTATTATTACAAAAGTTGTGATAGATTGTAATACTTCTAGGTCTTTGGCATTTCTTAGTTCTTCTAAATCTGAAGTTATCATGCTTTTAAATTATTGATTTAGATGGTCCAAATTCAGGATCAAAGGTTTTCTTTCCTGCAAGCCTCATTGGCCCATCGATCTAGTCATGCTTTCCAATATTAACATGGAATAGGAGACTGGCAAATTTTGTACAAAATTACCATTGGCCAATATCAAACATTTAATATTACAAGCTACTTCAGACTACATTCCTCCCCCTTGCAAAGATGTGCAAGAAGAATTGTCTCTTACAGATTAAACACCCATCAACTTTAAGCAAACCTGTAACTATAAGATGCACAACACTATGTGACAGGATGAACAACTCAGCGGGTTTTCTTCCTATTGGGGAGTGTTGTACATGCTGCTATGGCGGTGTGTCCACTCACAAGATGAGTGGCGCTGCCCAATAAACTCGCCCCTCGGGGCAAAATTTAAAAAAAACTATTGAAGCTATTCAGAGTCATCTTCAAAAATCTCAAACCAACCAGATCGCCATACCTTTACTAATGGTCCTGTGCAATTGGGCACAAGTAGAATAGGTTGCGTGTGCACAGTACACAATTAACTGAAATGATCAAGTCTAGTCTGCAGAGTGAGCGACTAGGCAAGCACAACAAATTATCAAGTGAAGTATGCAAAGTTATTATTATTATTTTCTACCACAGACGTGCCCACACATTTACAATGCTAACCAGCATGTATACATTTTCTTCTGTCCTCCATGGACAGGGTTAGAGATGTGTTAAACATATAGTTCAGGGATTTATTGAACAATCAACCACAGAAGGTGATTGTATAGTGCCTTTAAAATGCTAAGCTAACCTACAAGCATAAATACAGATTTACGTCTGATCTACATAAACAGTGTTTTGAAGTGTCTTTTTACATAGTGTTATTAATGTGCATTTACAAAGGAGAAATGCAATTCTGACCAGCTTCTACATACCCTGTAAACAAATACACACATACACATATACTACACATATCCACATTTTATATATATATATATATATATATATATATATATATTATATATATATATATATATATACATATATATATATATATATATATATATATATAAGCCTATACTTGCATAAACCACAAGTGAAGATTAAATAATCTTTGGACAACACCCACCAGTGGGACTCGAACCCAGAAAGCACAACTACCTTCCAGTAGCAGGCATAACTAGTATGCTTTAACCCACTACACCATCAGACCTTTCAAAAGAAGTAGATAGTTCGAGATATATATATCTCAAACATCTCTACTTCCCGAAGGCACCAGATGAGTGTGGGGTCAGTCTGCATTTTCCATCAAGCCACTGTCAATGTGAGAGAACTCGTGTCCAGCTTATAAGCCTATACTTGCATAAACCACAAGTGAAGATTAAATAATCTTTGGACAACACCCACCAGTGGGACTCGAACCCAGAAAGCACAACTACCTTCCAGTAGCAGGCATAACTAGTATGCTTTAACCCACTACACCATCAGACCTTTCAAAAGAAGTAGATAGTTCGAGATATATATATCTCAAACATCTCTACTTCCCGAAGGCACCAGATGAGTGTGGGGTCAGTCTGCATTTTCCATCAAGCCACTGTCAATGTGAGAGAACTCGTGTCCAGCTTATAAGCCTATACTTGCATAAACCACAAGTGAAGATTAAATAATCTTTGGACAACACCCACCAGTGGGACTCGAACCCAGAAAGCACAACTACCTTCCAGTAGCAGGCATAACTAGTATGCTTTAACCCACTACACCATCAGACCTTTCAAAAGAAGTAGATAGTTCGAGATATATATATCTCAAACATCTCTACTTCCCGAAGGCACCAGATGAGTGTGGGGTCAGTCTGCATTTTCCATCAAGCCACTGTCAATGTGAGAGAACTCGTGTCCAGCTTATAAGCCTATACTTGCATAAACCACAAGTGAAGATTAAATAATCTTTGGACAACACCCACCAGTGGGACTCGAACCCAGAAAGCACAACTACCTTCCAGTAGCAGGCATAACTAGTATGCTTTAACCCACTACACCATCAGACCTTTCAAAAGAAGTAGATAGTTCGAGATATATATATCTCAAACATCTCTACTTCCCGAAGGCACCAGATGAGTGTGGGGTCAGTCTGCATTTTCCATCAAGCCACTGTCAATGTGAGAGAACTCGTGTCCAGCTTATAAGCCTATACTTGCATAAACCACAAGTGAAGATTAAATAATCTTTGGACAACACCCACCAGTGGGACTCGAACCCAGAAAGCACAACTACCTTCCAGTAGCAGGCATAACTAGTATGCTTTAACCCACTACACCATCAGACCTTTCAAAAGAAGTAGATAGTTCGAGATATATATATCTCAAACATCTCTACTTCCCGAAGGCACCAGATGAGTGTGGGGTCAGTCTGCATTTTCCATCAAGCCACTGTCAATGTGAGAGAACTCGTGTCCAGCTTATAAGCCTATACTTGCATAAACCACAAGTGAAGATTAAATAATCTTTGGACAACACCCACCAGTGGGACTCGAACCCAGAAAGCACAACTACCTTCCAGTAGCAGGCATAACTAGTATGCTTTAACCCACTACACCATCAGACCTTTCAAAAGAAGTAGATAGTTCGAGATATATATATCTCAAACATCTCTACTTCCCGAAGGCACCAGATGAGTGTGGGGTCAGTCTGCATTTTCCATCAAGCCACTGTCAATGTGAGAGAACTCGTGTCCAGCTTATAAGCCTATACTTGCATAAACCACAAGTGAAGATTAAATAATCTTTGGACAACACCCACCAGTGGGACTCGAACCCAGAAAGCACAACTACCTTCCAGTAGCAGGCATAACTAGTATGCTTTAACCCACTACACCATCAGACCTTTCAAAAGAAGTAGATAGTTCGAGATATATATATCTCAAACATCTCTACTTCCCGAAGGCACCAGATGAGTGTGGGGTCAGTCTGCATTTTCCATCAAGCCACTGTCAATGTGAGAGAACTCGTGTCCAGCTTATAAGCCTATACTTGCATAAACCACAAGTGAAGATTAAATAATCTTTGGACAACACCCACCAGTGGGACTCGAACCCAGAAAGCACAACTACCTTCCAGTAGCAGGCATAACTAGTATGCTTTAACCCACTACACCATCAGACCTTTCAAAAGAAGTAGATAGTTCGAGATATATATATCTCAAACATCTCTACTTCCCGAAGGCACCAGATGAGTGTGGGGTCAGTCTGCATTTTCCATCAAGCCACTGTCAATGTGAGAGAACTCGTGTCCAGCTTATAAGCCTATACTTGCATAAACCACAAGTGAAGATTAAATAATCTTTGGACAACACCCACCAGTGGGACTCGAACCCAGAAAGCACAACTACCTTCCAGTAGCAGGCATAACTAGTATGCTTTAACCCACTACACCATCAGACCTTTCAAAAGAAGTAGATAGTTCGAGATATATATATCTCAAACATCTCTACTTCCCGAAGGCACCAGATGAGTGTGGGGTCAGTCTGCATTTTCCATCAAGCCACTGTCAATGTGAGAGAACTCGTGTCCAGCTTATAAGCCTATACTTGCATAAACCACAAGTGAAGATTAAATAATCTTTGGACAACACCCACCAGTGGGACTCGAACCCAGAAAGCACAACTACCTTCCAGTAGCAGGCATAACTAGTATGCTTTAACCCACTACACCATCAGACCTTTCAAAAGAAGTAGATAGTTCGAGATATATATATCTCAAACATCTCTACTTCCCGAAGGCACCAGATGAGTGTGGGGTCAGTCTGCATTTTCCATCAAGCCACTGTCAATGTGAGAGAACTCGTGTCCAGCTTATAAGCCTATACTTGCATAAACCACAAGTGAAGATTAAATAATCTTTGGACAACACCCACCAGTGGGACTCGAACCCAGAAAGCACAACTACCTTCCAGTAGCAGGCATAACTAGTATGCTTTAACCCACTACACCATCAGACCTTTCAAAAGAAGTAGATAGTTCGAGATATATATATCTCAAACATCTCTACTTCCCGAAGGCACCAGATGAGTGTGGGGTCAGTCTGCATTTTCCATCAAGCCACTGTCAATGTGAGAGAACTCGTGTCCAGCTTATAAGCCTATACTTGCATAAACCACAAGTGAAGATTAAATAATCTTTGGACAACACCCACCAGTGGGACTCGAACCCAGAAAGCACAACTACCTTCCAGTAGCAGGCATAACTAGTATGCTTTAACCCACTACACCATCAGACCTTTCAAAAGAAGTAGATAGTTCGAGATATATATATCTCAAACATCTCTACTTCCCGAAGGCACCAGATGAGTGTGGGGTCAGTCTGCATTTTCCATCAAGCCACTGTCAATGTGAGAGAACTCGTGTCCAGCTTATAAGCCTATACTTGCATAAACCACAAGTGAAGATTAAATAATCTTTGGACAACACCCACCAGTGGGACTCGAACCCAGAAAGCACAACTACCTTCCAGTAGCAGGCATAACTAGTATGCTTTAACCCACTACACCATCAGACCTTTCAAAAGAAGTAGATAGTTCGAGATATATATATCTCAAACATCTCTACTTCCCGAAGGCACCAGATGAGTGTGGGGTCAGTCTGCATTTTCCATCAAGCCACTGTCAATGTGAGAGAACTCGTGTCCAGCTTATAAGCCTATACTTGCATAAACCACAAGTGAAGATTAAATAATCTTTGGACAACACCCACCAGTGGGACTCGAACCCAGAAAGCACAACTACCTTCCAGTAGCAGGCATAACTAGTATGCTTTAACCCACTACACCATCAGACCTTTCAAAAGAAGTAGATAGTTCGAGATATATATATCTCAAACATCTCTACTTCCCGAAGGCACCAGATGAGTGTGGGGTCAGTCTGCATTTTCCATCAAGCCACTGTCAATGTGAGAGAACTCGTGTCCAGCTTATAAGCCTATACTTGCATAAACCACAAGTGAAGATTAAATAATCTTTGGACAACACCCACCAGTGGGACTCGAACCCAGAAAGCACAACTACCTTCCAGTAGCAGGCATAACTAGTATGCTTTAACCCACTACACCATCAGACCTTTCAAAAGAAGTAGATAGTTCGAGATATATATATCTCAAACATCTCTACTTCCCGAAGGCACCAGATGAGTGTGGGGTCAGTCTGCATTTTCCATCAAGCCACTGTCAATGTGAGAGAACTCGTGTCCAGCTTATAAGCCTATACTTGCATAAACCACAAGTGAAGATTAAATAATCTTTGGACAACACCCACCAGTGGGACTCGAACCCAGAAAGCACAACTACCTTCCAGTAGCAGGCATAACTAGTATGCTTTAACCCACTACACCATCAGACCTTTCAAAAGAAGTAGATAGTTCGAGATATATATATCTCAAACATCTCTACTTCCCGAAGGCACCAGATGAGTGTGGGGTCAGTCTGCATTTTCCATCAAGCCACTGTCAATGTGAGAGAACTCGTGTCCAGCTTATAAGCCTATACTTGCATAAACCACAAGTGAAGATTAAATAATCTTTGGACAACACCCACCAGTGGGACTCGAACCCAGAAAGCACAACTACCTTCCAGTAGCAGGCATAACTAGTATGCTTTAACCCACTACACCATCAGACCTTTCAAAAGAAGTAGATAGTTCGAGATATATATATCTCAAACATCTCTACTTCCCGAAGGCACCAGATGAGTGTGGGGTCAGTCTGCATTTTCCATCAAGCCACTGTCAATGTGAGAGAACTCGTGTCCAGCTTATAAGCCTATACTTGCATAAACCACAAGTGAAGATTAAATAATCTTTGGACAACACCCACCAGTGGGACTCGAACCCAGAAAGCACAACTACCTTCCAGTAGCAGGCATAACTAGTATGCTTTAACCCACTACACCATCAGACCTTTCAAAAGAAGTAGATAGTTCGAGATATATATATCTCAAACATCTCTACTTCCCGAAGGCACCAGATGAGTGTGGGGTCAGTCTGCATTTTCCATCAAGCCACTGTCAATGTGAGAGAACTCGTGTCCAGCTTATAAGCCTATACTTGCATAAACCACAAGTGAAGATTAAATAATCTTTGGACAACACCCACCAGTGGGACTCGAACCCAGAAAGCACAACTACCTTCCAGTAGCAGGCATAACTAGTATGCTTTAACCCACTACACCATCAGACCTTTCAAAAGAAGTAGATAGT